>NC_142661.1:10944519-11074992 GCF_026168435.1 Sesamum indicum
TTTTTTCTTTCTCGGATCAAATGGAGAAACCCTCTTCACCAAAAATTCAAGAAATCAACTGAAGAAACCCTATTCACGAAAAATTCAAGAAATGAATTTGAAAGGAAGAGCAAGATGATTTTGAGTATTTTTACCGGTGGCTTTTTTGTTTCTCGGATCAAATGGAGAAACCCTCTTCACCAAGATTCAAGAAATGAACTGAAGAAACCCTCTTCACGAAAAATTTAAGAAATGAAATGAAAGGAAGAGCAAGATGATTTTGAGTATTTTTACCGGTGGTTTTTTTCTTTCTCGGATCAAATGGAGAAACACTCTTCACCAAAAATTCAAGAAATGAACTGAAGAAACCCTCTTCACGAAAAATTCAAGAAATGAAATGAAAGGAAGAGCAAGATGATTTTGAGAATTTTTACCGGTGGCTTTTTTCTTTTTCGAATCAAATGGAGAAACCCTCTTCACCAAAAATTTAAGAAATGAACTGAAGAAAAACCCTCTTCACGAAAAATTCAAGAAATGAAATGAAAGGAAGAGCAAGATGATTTTGAGTATTTTTACCGGTGGATTTTTTCTTTCTCGGATCAAATGGAGAAACCCTCTTCACCAAAAATTCAAGAAATGAACTGAAGAAACCCTCTTCACGAAAAATTCAAGAAATGAAATGAAAGGAAGAGCAAGATGATTTTGAGTATTTTTACCAGTGGCTTTATTCTTTCTCGGATCAAATGGAGAAACCCTCTTCAGACAAATTTCAAGAAATGAACTGAAGAAACCCTCTTCACGAAAAATTCAAGAAATGAAATGAAAGGAAGAGCAAGATGATTTTGACTATTTTTACCAGTGATTTTTTTCTTTCTCGGATCAAATGGAGAAACCCTCTTCACCAAAAATTCAAGAAATGAACTGAAGAAACCCTTTTCACGAAAAATTCAAGAAATGAAATGAAAGGAAGAGCAAGATAATTTTGAGTATTTTTTACCGGTGGCTTTTTTCTTTCTAGGATCAAAAGGAGAAACCCTCTTCACCAAAAATTCAAGAAATAAACTGAAAAAACCCTATTCACAAAAAATTCAAGAAATGAAATGAAAGGAAGAGCAAGATGATTTTGAGTATTTTTACCAGTGGCTTTATTCTTTTTCGGATCAAATGGAGAAACCCTCTGCACACAAATTTCAAGAAATGAATTGAAAAAACCCTCTTCACAAAAAATTCAAGAAATGAAATGAAAGGAAGAGCAAGATGATTTTGAGTATTTTACCAGTGGTTTTTTTCTTTCTCGGATCAAATGGAGAAACCCTCTTCACCAAAAGTTCAAACAAAAAAACTGAAAAACCCTATTCACGAAAAATTAAAGAAATGAAATGAAAGGAAGAGCAAGATGATTTTGAGTATTTTTACCAGTGGCTTTATTCTTTCACGGATCAAATGGAGAAACCCTCTTCACCAAAAATTCAAGAAATGAACTGAAGAAACCCTCTTCACGAAAAATTCAAGAAATGAAATGAAAGGAAGAGCAAGATGATTTTGAGTATTTTTACCAGTGGCTTTATTCTTTCCTGGATCAAATGGAAAAACCCTCTTCACACAAACTTCAAGAAATGAACTGAAGAAACCCTCTTCACAAAAAATTCAAGAAATGAAATGAAAGGAAGAGCAAGATGATTTTGAGTATTTTTACCGGTGGCTTTTTTCTTTTTCGGATCAAATCAAGAATCCCTCTTCACCAAAAATTCAAGAAATGAACTGAAGAAACCCTCTTCATGAAAAATTCAAGAAATGAAATGAAAGGAAGAGCAAGATGATTTTGAGTATTTTTTACCGCTGGCTTTTTTCTTTCTCGGATCAAATGGAGAAACACTATTCACCAAAAATTCAAGAAATGAACTGAAGAAACCCTCTTCACACAAACTTCAAGAAATGAACTGAAGAAACCCTCTTCACAAAAAGTTCAAGAAATCAAATGAAAGGAAGAGCAAGATGATTTTGAGTGTTTTTGCCAGTGGTTTATTTCTTTCTCGGATCAAATGGAGAAACCCTCTTCACCAAAAATTCAAGAAATGAACTGAAGAAACCCTCTTCACAAAAAATTCAAGAAATGAAATGAAAGGAAGAGCAAGATGATTTCGAGTATTTTTACCGGTGGTTTTTTTCTTTCCTGGATCAAATGGAAAAACCCTCTTCACACAAACTTCAAGAAATGAACTGAAGAAACCCTCTTCACAAAAAATTCAAGAAATGAAATGAAAGGAAGAGCAAGATGATTTTGAGTATTTTTACCGGTGGCTTTTTTCTTTTTCGGATCAAATCAAGAATCCCTCTTCACCAAAAATTCAAGAAATGAACTGAAGAAACCCTCTTCATGAAAAATTCAAGAAATGAAATGAAAGGAAGAGCAAGATGATTTTGAGTATTTTTACCGGTGGCTTTTTTCTTTTTCGGATCAAATCAAGAATCCCTCTTCACCAAAAATTCAAGAAATGAACTGAAGAAACCCTATTCATGAAAAATTCAAGAAATGAAATGAAAGGAAGAGCAAGATGATTTTGAGTATTTTTTACCGGTGGCTTTTTTCTTTCTCGGATCAAATGGAGAAACACTATTCACCAAAAATTCAAGAAATGAACTGAAGAAACCCTCTTCACACAAACTTCAAGAAATGAACTGAAGAAACACTCTTCACAAAAAGTTCAAGAAATCAAATGAAAGGAAGAGCAAGATGATTTTGAGTGTTTTTGCCAGTGGTTTATTTCTTTCTCGGATCAAATGGAGAAACCCTCTTCACCAAAAATTCAAGAAATGAACTGAAGAAACCCTCTTCACAAAAAAATAAAGAAATGAAATGAAAGGAAGAGCAAGATGATTTCGAGTATTTTTACCGGTGGTTTTTTTCTTTCTCGAATCAAATGGAGAAACCCTCTTCACCAAAAATTCAAGAAATGAACTGAAGAAACCCTCTTCACGAAAAATTCAAGAAATGAAATGAAAGGAAGAGCAAGATGATTTTGAGTATTTTTTACCGGTGGCTTTTTTCTTTCTCGGATCAAATGGAGAAACACTCTTCACCAAAAATTCGAGAAATGAACTGAAGAAACCCTCTTCACGAAAAATTCAAGAAATGAAATGAAAGGAAGAGCAAGATGATTTTGAGTATTTTTACCGGTAGCTTTTTTCTTTCTCGGATCAAATGGAGAAACCCTCTTCACCAAAAATTTAAGAAATGAACTGAAGAAAACCCTCTTCACGAAAAATTCAAGAAATGAAATGAAAGGAAGAACAAGATGATTTTGAGTATTTTTACCAGTGGCTTTGTTCTTTCTTTGATCAAATGGAAAAACCCTCTTCACACAAACATCAAGAAATGAACTGAAGAAACCCTCTTCACAAAAAATTCAAGAAATGAAATGAAAGGAAGAGCAAGATGATTTCGAGTATTTTTTACCGGTGGCTTTTTCCTTTCTCGGATCAAATGGAGAAACACTCTTCACCAAAAATTCAAGAAATGAACTGAAGAAACCATCTTCACGAAAAATTCAAGAAATGAAATGAAAGGAAGAGCAAGATGATTTTGAGTATTTTTACCGGTAGCTTTTTTCTTTCTCGGATCAAATGGAGAAACCCTCTTCACCAAAAATTTAAGAAATGAACTGAAGAAAACCCTCTTCACGAAAAATTCAAGAAATGAAATGAAAGGAAGAGCAAGATGATTTTGAGTATTTTTACCAGTGGCTTTATTCTTTCTCGGATCAAATGGAGAAACCCTCTTCAACAAATTTCAAGAAATGAACTGAAGAAACCCTCTTCACGAAAAATTCAAGAAATGAAATGAAAGGAAGAGCAAGATGATTTTGAGTATTTTTACCGGTGGTTTTTTTCTTTCTCGGATCAAATGGAGAAACCCTCTTCATCAAAAATTCAATAAATGAACTGAATAAACCCTTTTCACGAAAAATTCAAGAAATGAAACGAAAGGAAGAGCAAGATAATTTTGAGTATTTTTTACCGGTGGCTTTTTTCTTTCTAGGATCAAACGGAGAAACCCTCTTCACCAAAAATTCAAGAAATGAACTGAAGAAACCCTATTCACAAAAAATTCAAGAAATGAAATGAAAGGAAGAGCAAGAAAATTTTGATTATTTTTACCAGTGGTTTTTTTTCTTTCTCGGATCAAATGGAGAAACCCTCTTCACCAAAACTTCAAGAAATGAACTGAAGAAACCCTCTTCACAAAAAGTTCAAGAAATCAAATGAAAGGAAGAGCAAGATGATTTTGAGTGTTTTTGCCAGTGGTTTATTTCTTTCTCGGATCAAATGGAGAAACCCTCTTCACCAAAAATTCAAGAAATGAACTAAAGAAACTCTTTTCACGAAAAATTCAAGAAATGAAATGAAAGGAAGAACAAGATGATTTTGAGTATTTTTTACCGGTGGCTTTTTTCTTTCTCGTATCAAATGGAGAAACCCACTTCACCAAAAATTTAAGAAATGAACTGAAGAAAACCCTCTTCACGAAAAATTCAAGAAATGAAATGAAAGGAAGAACAAGATGATTTTGAGTATTTTTACCAGTGGCTTTATTCTTTCTTGGATCAAATGGAAAAACCCTCTTCACACAAACTTCAAGAAATGAACTGAAGAAACCCTCTTCACAAAAAATTCAAGAAATGAAATGAAAGGAAGAGCAAGATGATTTTGAGTATTTTTACCGGTGGCTTTTTTCTTTTTCGGATCAAATCAAGAATCCCTCTTCATCAAAAATTCAAGAAATGAACTGAAGAAACCCTCTTCATGAAAAATTCAAGAAATGAAATGAAAGGAAGAGCAAGATGATTTTGAGTATTTTTTACCGGTGGCTTTTTTCTTTCTCGGATCAAATGGAGAAACACTATTCACCAAAAATTCAAGAAATGAACTGAAGAAACCCTCTTCACACAAACTTCAAGAAATGAACTGAAGAAACCCTCTTCACGAAAAATTCAAGAAATGAAATGTAAGGAAGAACAAGATGATTTTGAGTATTTTTACCAGTGGCTTTGTTCTTTCTTTGATCAAATGGAAAAACCCTCTTCACACAAACATCAAGAAATGAACTGAAGAAACCCTCTTCACAAAAAATTCAAGAAATGAAATGAAAGGAAGAGCAAGATGATTTCGAGTATTTTTACCGGTGGTTTTTTTCTTTCTCGAATCAAATGGAGAAACCCTCTTCACCAAAAATTCAAGAAATGAACTGAAGAAACCCTCTTCACGAAAAATTCAAGAAATGAAATGAAAGGAAGAGCAAGATGATTTTGAGTATTTTTTACCGGTGGCTTTTTTCTTTCTCGGATCAAATGGAGAAACACTCTTCACCAAAAATTCGAGAAATGAACTGAAGAAACCCTCTTCACGAAAAATTCAAGAAATGAAATGAAAGGAAGAGCAAGATGATTTTGAGTATTTTTACCGGTAGCTTTTTTCTTTCTCGGATCAAATGGAGAAACCCTCTTCACCAAAAAATTAAGAAATGAACTGAAGAAAACCCTCTTCACGAAAAATTCAAGAAATGAAATGTAAGGAAGAACAAGATGATTTTGAGTATTTTTACCAGTGGCTTTGTTCTTTCTTTGATCAAATGGAAAAACCCTCTTCACACAAACATCAAGAAATGAACTGAAGAAACCCTCTTCACAAAAAATTCAAGAAATGAAATGAAAGGAAGAGCAAGATGATTTCGAGTATTTTTACCGGTGGTTTTTTTCTTTCTCGAATCAAATGGAGAAACCCTCTTCACCAAAAATTCAAGAAATGAACTGAAGAAACCCTCTTCACGAAAAATTCAAGAAATGAAATGAAAGGAAGAGCAAGATGATTTTGAGTATTTTTTACCGGTGGCTTTTTTCTTTCTCGGATCAAATGGAGAAACACTCTTCACCAAAAATTCAGGAAATGAACTGAAGAAACCATCTTCACGAAAAATTCAAGAAATGAAATGAAAGGAAGAGCAAGATGATTTTGAGTATTTTTACCAGTAGCTTTTTTCTTTCTCGGATCAAATGGAGAAACCCTCTTCACCAAAAATTTAAGAAATGAACTGAAGAAAACCCTCTTCACGAAAAATTCAAGAAATGAAATGAAAGGAAGAGCAAGATGATTTTGAGTATTTTTACCAGTGGCTTTATTCTTTCTCGGATCAAATGGAGAAACCCTCTTCAACAAATTTCAAGAAATGAACTGAAGAAACCCTCTTCACGAAAAATTCAAGAAATGAAATGAAAGGAAGAGCAAGATGATTTTGAGTATTTTTACCGGTGGTTTTTTTCTTTCTCGGATCAAATGGAGAAACCCTCTTCATCAAAAATTCAATAAATGAACTGAATAAACCCTTTTCACGAAAAATTCAAGAAATGAAACGAAAGGAAGAGCAAGATAATTTTGAGTATTTTTTACCGGTGGCTTTTTTCTTTGTAGGATCAAACGGAGAAACCCTCTTCACCAAAAACTCAAGAAATGAACTGAAGAAACCCTATTCACAAAAAATTCAAGAAATGAAATGAAAGGAAGAGCAAGAAAATTTTGATTATTTTTACCAGTGGTTTTTTTTCTTTCTCGGATCAAATGGAGAAACCCTCTTCACCAAAAATTCAAGAAATGAACTAAAGAAACTCTTTTCACGAAAAATTCAAGAAATGAAATGAAAGGAAGAACAAGATGATTTTGAGTATTTTTTACCGGTGGCTTTTTTCTTTCTCGTATCAAATGGAGAAACCCACTTCACCAAAAATTTAAGAAATGAACTGAAGAAAACCCTCTTCACGAAAAATTCAAGAAATGAAATGAAAGGAAGAACAAGATGATTTTGAGTATTTTTACCAGTGGCTTTATTCTTTCTTGGATCAAATGGAAAAACCCTCTTCACACAAACTTAAAAAAATGAACTGAAGAAACCCTCTTCACAAAAAATTCAAGAAATGAAATGAAAGGAAGAGCAAGATGATTTTGAGTATTTTTACCGGTGGCTTTTTTCTTTTTCGGATCAAATCAAGAATCCCTCTTCACAAAAAATTCAAGAAATGAACTGAAGAAACCCTCTTCATGAAAAATTCAAGAAATGAAATGAAAGGAAGAGCAAGATGATTTTGAGTATTTTTTACCGGTGGCTTTTTTCTTTCTCGGATCAAATGGAGAAACACTATTCACCAAAAATTCAAGAAATGAACTGAAGAAACCCTCTTCACACAAACTTCAAGAAATGAACTGAAGAAACCCTCTTCACAAAAAGTTCAAGAAATCAAATGAAAGGAAGAGCAAGATGATTTTGAGTGTTTTTGCCAGTGGTTTATTTCTTTCTCGGATCAAATGGAGAAACCCTCTTCACCAAAAATTCAAGAAATGAACTGAAGAAACCCTCTTCACAAAAAATTAAAGAAATGAAATGAAAGGAAGAGCAAGATGATTTCGAGTATTTTTACCGGTGGTTTTTTTCTATCTCGAATCAATTGGAGAAACCCTCTTCACCAAAAATTCAAGAAATGAACTGAAGAAACCCTCTTCACGAAAAATTCAAGAAATGAAATGAAAGGAAGAGCAAGATGATTTTGAGTATTTTTTACCGGTGGCTTTTTTCTTTCTCGGATCAAATGGAGAAACACTCTTCACAAAAAATTCGAGAAATGAACTGAAGAAACCCTCTTCACGAAAAATTCAAGAAATGAAATGAAAGGAAGAGCAAGATGATTTTGAGTATTTTTACCGGTAGCTTTTTTCTTTCTCGGATCAAATGGAGAAACCCTCTTCACCAAAAATTTAAGAAATGAACTGAAGAAAACCCTCTTCACGAAAAATTCAAGAAATGAAATGAAAGGAAAAACAAGATGATTTTGAGTATTTTTACCAGTGGCTTTGTTCTTTCTTTGATCAAATGGAAAAACCCTCTTCACACAAACATCAAGAAATGAACTGAAGAAACCCTCTTCACAAAAAATTCAAGAAATGAAATGAAAGGAAGAGCAAGATGATTTCGAGTATTTTTACCGGTAGTTTTTTTCTTTCTCGAATCAAATGGAGAAACCCTCTTCACCAAAAATTCAAGAAATGAACTGAAGAAACCCTCTTCACGAAAAATTCAAGAAATGAAATGAAAGGAAGAGCAAGATGATTTTGAGTATTTTTTACCGGTGGCTTTTTTCTTTCTCGGATCAAATGGAGAAACACTCTTCACCAAAAATTCAGGAAATGAACTGAAGAAACCATCTTCACGAAAAATTCAAGAAATGAAATGAAAGGAAGAGCAAGATGATTTTGAGTATTTTTACCGGTAGCTTTTTTCTTTCTCGGATCAAATGGAGAAACCCTCTTCACCAAAAATTTAAGAAATGAACTGAAGAAAACCCTCTTCACGAAAAATTCAAGAAATGAAATGAAAGGAAGAGCAAGATGATTTTGAGTATTTTTACCAGTGGCTTTATTCTTTCTCGGATCAAATGGAGAAACCCTCTTCAACAAATTTCAAGAAATGAACTGAAGAAACCCTCTTCACGAAAAATTCAAGAAATGAAATGAAAGGAAGAGCAAGATGATTTTGAGTATTTTTACCGGTGGTTTTTTTCTTTCTCGGATCAAATGGAGAAACCCTCTTCATCAAAAATTCAATAAATGAACTGAATAAACCCTTTTCACGAAAAATTCAAGAAACGAAACGAAAGGAAGAGCAAGATAATTTTGAGTATTTTTTACCGGTGGCTTTTTTCTTTCTAGGATCAAACGGAGAAACCCTCTTCACCAAAAATTCAAGAAATGAACTGAAGAAACCCTATTCACAAAAAATTCAAGAAATGAAATGAAAGGAAGAGCAAGAAAATTTTGATTATTTTTACCAGTGGTTTTTTTTCTTTCTCGGATCAAATGGAGAAACCCTCTTCACCAAAACTTCAAGAAATGAACTGAAGAAACCCTCTTCACAAAAAGTTCAAGAAATCAAATGAAAGGAAGAGCAAGATGATTTTGAGTGTTTTTGCCAGTGGTTTATTTCTTTCTCGGATCAAATGGAGAAACCCTCTTCACCAAAAATTCAAGAAATGAACTAAAGAAACTCTTTTCACGAAAAATTCAAGAAATGAAATGAAAGGAAGAACAAGATGATTTTGAGTATTTTTTACCGGTGGCTTTTTTCTTTCTCGTATCAAATGGAGAAACCCACTTCACCAAAAATTTAAGAAATGAACTGAAGAAAACCCTCTTCACGAAAAATTCAAGAAATGAAATGAAAGGAAGAACAAGATGATTTTGAGTATTTTTACCAGTGGCTTTATTCTTTCTTGGATCAAATGGAAAAACCCTCTTCACACAAACTTCAAGAAATGAACTGAAGAAACCCTCTTCACAAAAAATTCAAGAAATGAAATGAAAGGAAGAGCAAGATGATTTTGAGTATTTTTACCGGTGGCTTTTTTCTTTTTCGGATCAAATCAAGAATCCCTCTTCACCAAAAATTCAAGAAATGAACTCAAGAAACCCTCTTCATGAAAAATTCAAGAAATGAAATGAAAGGAAGAGCAAGATGATTTTGAGTATTTTTTACCGGTGGCTTTTTTCTTTCTCGGATCAAATGGAGAAACACTATTCACCAAAAATTCAAGAAATGAACTGAAGAAACCCTCTTCACACAAACTTCAAGAAATGAACTGAAGAAACCCTCTTCACAAAAAGTTCAAGAAATCAAATGAAAGGAAGAGCAAGATGATTTTGAGTGTTTTTGCCAGTGGTTTATTTCTTTCTCGGATCAAATGGAGAAACCCTCTTCACCAAAAATTCAAGAAATGAACTGAAGAAACCCTCTTCACAAAAAATTAAAGAAATGAAATGAAAGGAAGAGCAAGATGATTTCGAGTATTTTTACCGGTGGTTTTTTTCTTTCTCGAATCAAATGGAGAAACCCTCTTCACCAAAAATTCAAGAAATGAACTGAAGAAACCCTCTTCACGAAAAATTCAAGAAATGAAATGAAAGGAAGAGCAAGATGATTTTGAGTATTTTTTACCGGTGGCTTTTTTCTTTCTCGGATCAAATGGAGAAACACTCTTCACCAAAAATTCGAGAAATGAACTGAAGAAACCCTCTTCACGAAAAATTCAAGAAATGAAATGAAAGGAAGAGCAAGATGATTTTGAGTATTTTTACCGGTAGCTTTTTTCTTTCTCGGATCAAATGGAGAAACCCTCTTCACCAAAAATTTAAGAAATGAACTGAAGAAAACCCTCTTCACGAAAAATTCAAGAAATGAAATGAAAGGAAGAACAAGATGATTTTGAGTATTTTTACCAGTGGCTTTGTTCTTTCTTTGATCAAATGGAAAAACCCTCTTCACACAAACATCAAGAAATGAACTGAAGAAACCCTCTTCACAAAAAATTCAAGAAATGAAATGAAAGGAAGAGCAAGATGATTTCGAGTATTTTTACCGGTAGTTTTTTTCTTTCTCGAATCAAATGGAGAAACCCTATTCACCAAAAATTCAAGAAATGAACTGAAGAAACCCTCTTCACGAAAAATTCAAGAAATGAAATGAAAGGAAGAGCAAGATGATTTTGAGTATTTTTTACCGGTGGCTTTTTTCTTTCTCGGATCAAATGGAGAAACACTCTTCACCAAAAATTCAGGAAATGAACTGAAGAAACCATCTTCACGAAAAATTCAAGAAATGAAATGAAAGGAAGAGCAAGATGATTTTGAGTATTTTTACCGGTTGCTTTTTTCTTTCTCGGATCAAATGGAGAAACCCTCTTCACCAAAAATTTAAGAAATGAACTGAAGAAAACCCTCTTCACGAAAAATTCAAGAAATGAAATGAAAGGAAGAGCAAGATGATTTTGAGTATTTTTACCAGTGGCTTTATTCTTTCTCGGATCAAATGGAGAAACCCTCTTCAACAAATTTCAAGAAATGAACTGAAGAAACCCTCTTCACGAAAAATTCAAGAAATGAAATGAAAGGAAGAGCAAGATGATTTTGAGTATTTTTACCGGTGGTTTTTTTCTTTCTCGGATCAAATGGAGAAACCCTCTTCATCAAAAATTCAATAAATGAACTGAATAAACCCTTTTCACGAAAAATTCAAGAAATGAAACGAAAGGAAGAGCAAGATAATTTTGAGTATTTTTTACCGGTGGCTTTTTTCTTTCTAGGATCAAACGGAGAAACCCTCTTCACCAAAAATTCAAGAAATGAACTGAAGAAACCCTATTCACAAAAAATTCAAGAAATGAAATGAAAGGAAGAGCAAGAAAATTTTGATTATTTTTACCAGTGGTTTTTTTTCTTTCTCGGATCAAATGGAGAAACCCTCTTCACCAAAACTTCAAGAAATGAACTGAAGAAACCCTCTTCACAAAAAGTTCAAGAAATCAAATGAAAGGAAGAGCAAGATGATTTTGAGTGTTTTTGCCAGTGGATTATTTCTTTCTCGGATCAAATGGAGAAACCCTCTTCACCAAAAATTCAAGAAATGAACTAAAGAAACTCTTTTCACGAAAAATTCAAGAAATGAAATGAAAGGAAGAACAAGATGATTTTGAGTATTTTTTACCGGTGGCTTTTTTCTTTCTCGGATCAAATGGAGAAACCCTCTTCACCAAAAATTCAAACAAAAAAATTGAAGAAACCCTATTCACGAAAAAATCAAGAAATGAAATGAAAGGAGGAGCAAGATGATTTTGAGTATTTTTACCAGTAGCTTTATTCCTTCACGGATCAAATGGAGAAACCCTCTTCACCAAAAATTCAAGAAATGAACTGAAGAAACCCTATTCACAAAAAATTCAAGAAATGAAATGAAAGGAAGAGCAAGAAAATTTTGACTATTTTTACCAGTGGTTTTTTTCTTTCTCGGATCAAATGGAGAAACCCTCTTCACTAAAAATTCAAGAAATGAACTGAAGAAACCCTATTCACAAAAAATTCAAGAAATGAAATGAAAGGAAGAGCAAGAAAATTTTGATTATTTTTACCGGTGGTTTTTTTCTTTCTCGAATCAAATGGAGAAACCCTCTTCACCAAAAATTCAAGAAATGAACTGAAGAAACCCTCTTCACGAAAAATTCAAGAAATGAAATGAAAGGAAGAGCAAGATGATTTTGAGTATTTTTTACCGGTGGCTTTTTTCTTTCTCGGATCAAATGGAGAAACACTCTTCACCAAAAATTCAAGAAATGAACTGAAGAAACTCTCTTCACGAAAAATTCAAGAAATGAAATGAAAGGAAGAGTAAGATGATTTTGAGTATTTTTACCGGGAGCTTTTTTCTTTCTCGTATCAAATGGAGAAACCCACTTCACCAAAAATTTAAGAAATGAACTGAAGAAAACCCTCTTCACGAAAAATTCAAGAAATGAAATGAAAGGAAGAACAAGATGATTTTGAGTATTTTTACCAGTGGCTTTATTCTTTCTTGGATCAAATGAAAAAACCCTCTTCACACAAACTTCAAGAAATGAACTGAAGAAACCCTCTTCACAAAAAATTCAAGAAATGAAATGAAAGGAAGAGCAAGATGATTTTGAGTATTTTTACCGGTGGCTTTTTTCTTTTTCGGATCAAATCAAGAATCCCTCTTCACCAAAAATTCAAGAAATGAACTGAAGAAACCCTCTTCATGAAAAATTCAAGAAATGAAATGAAAGGAAGAGCAAGATGATTTTGAGTATTTTTTATCGGTGGCTTTTTTCTTTCTCGGATCAAATGGAGAAACACTATTCACCAAAAATTCAAGAAATGAACTGAAGAAACCCTCTTCACACAAACTTCAAGAAATAAACTGAAGAAACTCTCTTCACAAAAAGTTCAAGAAATCAAATGAAAGGAAGAGCAAGATGATTTTGAGTGTTTTTGTCAGTGGTTTATTTCTTTCTCGGATCAAATGGAGAAACCCTCTTCACCAAAAATTCAAGAAATGAACTGAAGAAACCCTCTTCACAAAAAATTAAAGAAATGAAATGAAAGGAAGAGCAAGATGATTTCGAGTATTTTTACCGGTGGTTTTTTTCTTTCTCGAATCAAATGGAGAAACCCTCTTCACCAAAAATTCAAGAAATGAACTGAAGAAACCCTCTTCACGAAAAATTCAAGAAATGAAATGAAAGGAAGAGCAAGATGATTTTGAGTATTTTTTACCGGTGGCTTTTTTCTTTCTCGGATCAAATGGAGAAACACTCTTCACCAAAAATTCAGGAAATGAACTGAAGAAACCATCTTCACGAAAAATTCAAGAAATGAAATGAAAGGAAGAGCAAGATGATTTTGAGTATTTTTACCGGTAGCTTTTTTCTTTCTCGGATCAACTGGAGAAATCCTCTTCACCAAAAATTTAAGAAATGAACTGAAGAAAACCCTCTTCACGAAAAATTCAAGAAATGAAATGAAAGGAAGAGCAAGATGATTTTGAGTATTTTTACCAGTGGCTTTATTCTTTCTCGGATCAAATGGAGAAACCCTCTTCAACAAATTTCAAGAAATGAACTGAAGAAACCCTCTTCACGAAAAATTCAAGAAATGAAATGAAAGGAAGAGCAAGATGATTTTGAGTATTTTTACCGGTGGTTTTTTTCTTTCTCGGATCAAATGGAGAAACCCTCTTCATCAAAAATTCAATAAATGAACTGAATAAACCCTTTTCACGAAAAATTCAAGAAATGAAACGAAAGGAAGAGCAAGATAATTTTGAGTATTTTTTACCGGTGGCTTTTTTCTTTCTAGGATCAAACGGAGAAACCCTCTTCACCAAAAATTCAAGAAATTAACTGAAGAAACCCTATTCACAAAAAATTCAAGAAATGAAATGAAAGGAAGAGCAAGAAAATTTTGATTATTTTTACCAGTGGTTTTTTTTCTTTCTCGGATCAAATGGAGAAACCCTCTTCACCAAAACTTCAAGAAATGAACTGAAGAAACCCTCTTCACAAAAAGTTCAAGAAATCAAATGAAAGGAAGAGCAAGATGATTTTGAGTGTTTTTGCCAGTGGTTTATTTCTTTCTCGGATCAAATGGAGAAACCCTCTTCACCAAAAATTCAAGAAATGAACTAAAGAAACTCTTTTCACGAAAAATTCAAGAAATGAAATGAAAGGAAGAACAAGATGATTTTGAGTATTTTTTACCGGTGGCTTTTTTCTTTCTCGGATCAAATGGAGAAACCCTCTTCACCAAAAATTCAAACAAAAAAATTGAAGAAACCCTATTCACGAAAAAATCAAGAAATGAAATGAAAGGAGGAGCAAGATGATTTTGAGTATTTTTACCAGTAGCTTTATTCCTTCACGGATCAAATGGAGAAACCCTCTTCACCAAAAATTCAAGAAATGAACTGAAGAAACCCTATTCACAAAAAATTCAAGAAATGAAATGAAAGGAAGAGCAAGAAAATTTTGACTATTTTTACCAGTGGTTTTTTTCTTTCTCGGATCAAATGGAGAAACCCTCTTCACTAAAAATTCAAGAAATGAACTGAAGAAACCCTATTCACAAAAAATTCAAGAAATGAAATGAAAGGAAGAGCAAGAAAATTTTGATTATTTTTACCGGTGGTTTTTTTCTTTCTCGAATCAAATGGAGAAACCCTCTTCACCAAAAATTCAAGAAATGAACTGAAGAAACCCTCTTCACGAAAAATTCAAGAAATGAAATGAAAGGAAGAGCAAGATGATTTTGAGTATTTTTTACGGTGGCTTTTTTCTTTCTCGGATCAAATGGAGAAACACTCTTCACCAAAAATTCAAGAAATGAACTGAAGAAACTCTCTTCACGAAAAATTCAAGAAATGAAATGAAAGGAAGAGCAAGATGATTTTGAGTATTTTTACCGGGAGCTTTTTTCTTTCTCGTATCAAATGGAGAAACCCACTTCACCAAAAATTTAAGAAATGAACTGAAGAAAACCCTCTTCACGAAAAATTCAAGAAATGAAATGAAAGGAAGAACAAGATGATTTTGAGTATTTTTACCAGTGGCTTTATTCTTTCTTGGATCAAATGAAAAAACCCTCTTCACACAAACTTCAAGAAATGAACTGAAGAAACCCTCTTCACAAAAAATTCAAGAAATGAAATGAAAGGAAGAGCAAGATGATTTTGAGTATTTTTACCGGTGGCTTTTTTCTTTTTCGGATCAAATCAAGAATCCCTCTTCACCAAAAATTCAAGAAATGAACTGAAGAAACCCTCTTCATGAAAAATTCAAGAAATGAAATGAAAGGAAGAGCAAGATGATTTTGAGTATTTTTTATCGGTGGCTTTTTTCTTTCTCGGATCAAATGGAGAAACACTATTCACCAAAAATTCAAGAAATGAACTGAAGAAACCCTCTTCACACAAACTTCAAGAAATAAACTGAAGAAACCCTCTTCACAAAAAGTTCAAGAAATCAAATGAAAGGAAGAGCAAGATGATTTTGAGTGTTTTTGTCAGTGGTTTATTTCTTTCTCGGATCAAATGGAGAAACCCTCTTCACCAAAAATTCAAGAAATGAACTGAAGAAACCCTCTTCACAAAAAATTAAAGAAATAAAATGAAAGGAAGAGCAAGATGATTTCGAGTATTTTTACCGGTGGTTTTTTTCTTTCTCGAATCAAATGGAGAAACCCTCTTCACCAAAAATTCAAGAAATGAACTGAAGAAACCCTCTTCACGAAAAATTCAAGAAATGAAATGAAAGGAAGAGCAAGATGATTTTGAGTATTTTTTACCGGTGGCTTTTTTCTTTCTCGGATCAAATGGAGAAACACTCTTCACCAAAAATTCAGGAAATGAACTGAAGAAACCATCTTCACGAAAAATTCAAGAAATGAAATGAAAGGAAGAGCAAGATGATTTTGAGTATTTTTACCGGTAGCTTTTTTCTTTCTCGGATCAAATGGAGAAATCCTCTTCACCAAAAATTTAAGAAATGAACTGAAGAAAACCCTCTTCACGAAAAATTCAAGAAATGAAATGAAAGGAAGAGCAAGATGATTTTGAGTATTTTTACCAGTGGCTTTATTCTTTCTCGGATCAAATGGAGAAACCCTCTTCAGCAAATTTCAAGAAATGAACTGAAGAAACCCTCTTCACGAAAAATTCAAGAAATGAAATGAAAGGAAGAGCAAGATGATTTTGAGTATTTTTACCGGTGGTTTTTTTCTTTCTCGGATCAAATGGAGAAACCCTCTTCATCAAAAATTCAATAAATGAACTGAATAAACCCTTTTCACGAAAAATTCAAGAAATGAAACGAAAGGAAGAGCGAGATAATTTTGAGTATTTTTTACCGGTGGCTTTTTTCTTTCTAGGATCAAACGGAGAAACCCTCTTCACCAAAAATTCAAGAAATTAACTGAAGAAACCCTATTCACAAAAAATTCAAGAAATGAAATGAAAGGAAGAGCAAGAAAATTTTGATTATTTTTACCAGTGGTTTTTTTTCTTTCTCGGATCAAATGGAGAAACCCTCTTCACCAAAACTTCAAGAAATGAACTGAAGAAACCCTCTTCACAAAAAGTTCAAGAAATCAAATGAAAGGAAGAGCAAGATGATTTTGAGTGTTTTTGCCAGTGGTTTATTTCTTTCTCGGATCAAATGGAGAAACCCTCTTCACCAAAAATTCAAGAAATGAACTAAAGAAACTCTTTTCACGAAAAATTCAAGAAATGAAATGAAAGGAAGAACAAGATGATTTTGAGTATTTTTTACCGGTGGCTTTTTTCTTTCTCGGATCAAATGGAGAAACCCTCTTCACCAAAAATTCAAACAATAAAATTGAAGAAACCCTATTCACGAAAAAATCAAGAAATGAAATGAAAGGAGGAGCAAGATGATTTTGAGTATTTTTACCAGTAGCTTTATTCCTTCACGGATCAAATGGAGAAACCCTCTTCACCAAAAATTCAAGAAATGAACTGAAGAAACCCTATTCACAAAAAATTCAAGAAATGAAATGAAAGGAAGAGCAAGAAAATTTTGACTATTTTTACCAGTGGTTTTTTTCTTTCTCGGATCAAATGGAGAAACCCTCTTCACTAAAAATTCAAGAAATGAACTGAAGAAACCCTATTCACAAAAAATTCAAGAAATGAAATGAAAGGAAGAGCAAGAAAATTTTGATTATTTTTACCGGTGGTTTTTTTCTTTCTCGAATCAAATGGAGAAACCCTCTTCACCAAAAATTCAAGAAATGAACTGAAGAAACCCTCTTCACGAAAAATTCAAGAAATGAAATGAAAGGAAGAGCAAGATGATTTTGAGTATTTTTTACCGGTGGCTTTTTTCTTTCTCGGATCAAATGGAGAAACACTCTTCACCAAAAATTCAAGAAATGAACTGAAGAAACTCTCTTCATGAAAAATTCAAGAAATGAAATGAAAGGAAGAGCAAGATGATTTTGAGTATTTTTACCGGGAGCTTTTTTCTTTCTCGTATCAAATGGAGAAACCCACTTCACCAAAAATTTAAGAAATGAACTGAGGAAAACCCTCTTCACGAAAAATTCAAGAAATGAAATGAAAGGAAGAACAAGATGATTTTGAGTATTTTTACCAGTGGCTTTATTCTTTCTTGGATCAAATGAAAAAACCCTCTTCACACATACTTCAAGAAATGAACTGAAGAAACCCTCTTCACAAAAAATTCAAGAAATGAAATGAAAGGAAGAGCAAGATGATTTTGAGTATTTTTACCGGTGGCTTTTTTCTTTTTCGGATCAAATCAAGAATCCCTCTTCACCAAAAATTCAAGAAATGAACTGAAGAAACCCTCTTCATGAAAAATTCAAGAAATGAAATGAAAGGAAGAGCAAGATGATTTTGAGTATTTTTTATCGGTGGCTTTTTTCTTTCTCGGATCAAATGGTGAAACACTATTCACCAAAAATTCAAGAAATGAACTGAAGAAACCCTCTTCACACAAACTTCAAGAAATAAACTGAAGAAACCCTCTTCACAAAAAGTTCAAGAAATCAAATGAAAGGAAGAGCAAGATGATTTTGAGTGTTTTTGCCAGTGGTTTATTTCTTTCTCGGATCAAATGGAGAAACCCTCTTCACCAAAAATTCAAGAAATGAACTGAAGAAACCCTCTTCACAAAAAATTAAAGAAATGAAATGAAAGGAAGAGCAAGATGATTTCGAGTATTTTTACCGGTGGTTTTTTTCTTTCTCGAATCAAATGGAGAAACCCTCTTCACCAAAAATTCAAGAAATGAACTGAAGAAACCCTCTTCACGAAAAATTCAAGAAATGAAATGAAAGGAAGAGCAAGATGATTTTGAGTATTTTTTACCGGTGGCTTTTTTCTTTCTCGGATCAAATGGAGAAACACTTTTCACCAAAAATTCAAGAAATGAACTGAAGAAACTCTCTTCACGAAAAATTCAAGAAATGAAATGAAAGGAAGAGCAAGATGATTTTGAGTATTTTTACCGGTAGCTTTTTTCTTTCTCGTATCAAATGAAGAAACCCACTTCACCAAAAATTTAAGAAATGAACTGAAGAAAACCCTCTTCACGAAAAATTCAAGAAATGAAATGAAAGGAAGAACAAGATGATTTTGAGTATTTTTACCAGTGGCTTTATTCTTTCTTGGATCAAATGGAAAAACCCTCTTCACACAAACTTCAAGAAATGAACTGAAGAAACCCTCTTCACAAAAAATTCAAGAAATGAAATGAAAGGAAGAGCAAGATGATTTTGAGTATTTTTACCGGTGGCTTTTTTCTTTTTCGGATCAAATCAAGAATCCCTCTTCACCAAAAATTCAAGAAATGAACTGAAGAAACCCTCTTCATGAAAAATTCAAGAAATGAAATGAAAGGAAGAGCAAGATGATTTTGAGTATTTTTTACCGGTGGCTTTTTTCTTTCTCGGATCAAATGGAGAAACACTATTCACCAAAAATTCAAGAAATGAACTGAAGAAACCCTCTTCACACAAACTTCAAGAAATGAACTGAAGAAACCCTCTTCACAAAAAGTTCAAGAAATCAAATGAAAGGAAGAGCAAGATGATTTTGAGTGTTTTTGCCAGTGGTTTATTTCTTTCTCGGATCAAATGGAGAAACCCTCTTCACCAAAAATTCAAGAAATGAATTGAAGAAACCCTCTTCACAAAAACTTAAAGAAATGAAATGAAAGGAAGAGCAAGATGATTTCGAGTATTTTTACCGGTGGTTTTTTTCTTTCTCGAATCAAATGGAGAAACCCTCTTCACCAAAAATTCAAGAAATGAACTGAAGAAACCCTCTTCACGAAAAATTCAAGAAATGAAATGAAAGGAAGAGCAAGATGATTTTGAGTATTTTTTACCGGTGGCTTTTTTCTTTCTCGGATCAAATGGAGAAACACTCTTCACCAAAAATTCGAGAAATGAACTGAAGAAACCCTCTTCACGAAAAATTCAAGAAATGAAATGAAAGGAAGAGCAAGATGATTTTGAGTATTTTTACAGGTAGCTTTTTTCTTTCTCGGATCAAATGGAGAAACCCTCTTCACCAAAAATTTAAAAAATGAACTGAAGAAAATCCTCTTCACGAAAAATTCAAGAAATGAAATGAAAGGAAGAACAAGATGATTTTGAGTATTTTTACCAGTGGCTTTGTTCTTTCTTTGATCAAATGGAAAAACCCTCTTCACACAAACATCAACAAATGAACTGAAGAAATCCTCTTCACAAAAAATTCAAGAAATGAAATGAAAGGAAGAGCAAGATGATTTCGAGTATTTTTACCGGTGGTTTTTTTCTTTCTCGAATCAAATGGAGAAACCCTCTTCACCAAAAATTCAAGAAATGAACTGAAGAAACCCTCTTCACGAAAAATTCAAGAAATGAAATGAAAGGAAGAGGAAGATGATTTTGAGTATTTTTACCAGTGGCTTTATTCTTTCTCGGATCAAATGGAGAAACCCTCTTCAACAAATTTCAAGAAATGAACTGAAGAAACCCTTTTCACGAAAAATTCAAGAAATGAAATGAAAGGAAGAGCAAGATGATTTTGAGTATTTTTACCGGTGGTTTTTTTCTTTCTCGGATCAAATGGAGAAACCCTCTTCATCAAAAATTCAATAAATGAACTGAATAAACCCTTTTCACGAAAAATTCAAGAAATGAAACGAAAGGAAGAGCAAGATAATTTTGAGTATTTTTTACCGGTGGCTTTTTTCTTTCTAGGATCAAACGGAGAAACCCTCTTCACCAAAAATTCAAGAAATGAACTGAAGAAACCCTATTCACAAAAAATTCAAGAAATGAAATGAAAGGAAGAGCAAGAAAATTTTGATTATTTTTACCAGTGGTTTTTTTTCTTTCTCGGATCAAATGGAGAAACCCTCTTCAACAAATTTCAAGAAATGAACTGAAGAAACCCTCTTCACGAAAAATTCAAGAAATGAAATGAAAGGAAGAGCAAGATGATTTTGAGTATTTTTACCGGTGGTTTTTTTCTTTCTCGGATCAAATGGAGAAACCCTCTTCATCAAAAATTCAATAAATGAACTGAATAAACCCTTTTCACGAAAAATTCAAGTAATGAAACGAAAGGAAGAGCAAGATAATTTTGAGTATTTTTTACCGGTGGCTTTTTTCTTTCTAGGATCAAACGGAGAAACCCTCTTCACCAAAAATTCAAGAAATGAACTGAAGAAACCCTATTCACGAAAAATTCAAGAAATGAAATGAAAGGAAGAGCAAGAAAATTTTGATTATTTTTACCAGTGGTTTTTTTTCTTTCTCGGATCAAATGGAGAAACCCTCTTCACCAAAACTTCAAGAAATGAACTGAAGAAACCCTCTTCACAAAAAGTTCAAGAAATCAAATGAAAGGAAGAGCAAGATGATTTTGAGTGTTTTTGCCAGTGGTTTATTTCTTTCTCGGATCAAATGGAGAAACCCTCTTCACCAAAAATTCAAGAAATGAACTAAAGAAACTCTTTTCACGAAAAATTCAAGAAATGAAATGAAAGGAAGAACAAGATGATTTTGAGTATTTTTTACCGGTGGCTTTTTTCTTTCTCGTATCAAATGGAGAAACCCACTTCACCAAAAATTTAAGAAATGAACTGAAGAAAACCCTCTTCACGAAAAATTCAAGAAATGAAATGAAAGGAAGAACAAGATGATTTTGAGTATTTTTACCAGTGGCTTTATTCTTTCTTGGATCAAATGGAAAAACCCTCTTCACACAAACTTCAAGAAATGAACTGAAGAAACCCTCTTCACAAAAAATTCAAGAAATGAAATGAAAGGAAGAGCAAGATGATTTTGAGTATTTTTACCGGTGGCTTTTTTCTTTTTCGGATCAAATCAAGAATCCCTCTTCACCAAAAATTCAAGAAATGAACTGAAGAAACCCTCTTCATGAAAAATTCAAGAAATGAAATGAAAGGAAGAGCAAGATGATTTTGAGTATTTTTTACCGGTGGCTTTTTTCTTTCTCGGATCAAATGGAGAAACACTATTCACCAAAAATTCAAGAAATGAACTGAAGAAACCCTCTTCACACAAACTTCAAGAAATGAACTGAAGAAACCCTCTTCACACAAACTTCAAGAAATGAACTGAAGAAACCCTCTTCACAAAAAGTTCAAGAAATCAAATGAAAGGAAGAGCAAGATGATTTTGAGTGTTTTTGCCAGTGGTTTATTTCTTTCTCGGATCAAATGGAGAAACCCTCTTCACCAAAAATTCAAGAAATGAACTGAAGAAACCCTCTTCACAAAAAATTAAAGAAATGAAATGAAAGGAAGAGCAAGATGATTTCGAGTATTTTTACCGGTGGTTTTTTTCTTTCTCGAATCAAATGGAGAAACCCTCTTCACCAAAAATTCAAGAAATGAACTGAAGAAACCCTCTTCACGAAAAATTCAAGAAATGAAATGAAAGGAAGAGCAAGATGATTTTGAGTATTTTTTACCGGTGGCTTTTTTCTTTCTCGGATCAAATGGAGAAACACTCTTCACCAAAAATTCAAGAAATGAACTGAAGAAACTCTCTTCACGAAAAATTCAAGAAATGAAATGAAAGGAAGAACAAGATGATTTTGAGTATTTTTACCAGTGGCTTTATTCTTTCTTGGATCAAATGGAAAAACCCTCTTCACACAAACTTCAAGAAATGAACTGAAGAAACCCTCTTCACAAAAAATTCAAGAAATGAAATGAAAGGAAGAGCAAGATGATTTTGAGTATTTTTTACCGGTGGCTTTTTTCTTTCTCGGATCAAATGGAGAAACACTCTTCACCAAAAATTCGAGAAATGAACTGAAGAAACCCTCTTCACGAAAAATTCAAGAAATGAAATGGAAGGAAGAGCAAGATGATTTTGAGTATTTTTACCGGTAGCTTTTTTCTTTCTCGGATCAAATGGAGAAACCCTCTTCACCAAAAATTTAAGAAATGAACTGAAGAAAACCCTCTTCACGAAAAATTCAAGAAATGAAATGAAAGGAAGAACAAGATGATTTTGAGTATTTTTACCAGTGGCTTTGTTCTTTCTTTGATCAAATGGAAAAACCCTCTTCACACAAACATCAAGAAATGAACTGAAGAAACCCTCTTTACGAAAAATTCAAGAAATGAAATGAAAGGAAGAGCAAGATGATTTCGAGTATTTTTACCGGT
This sequence comes from Sesamum indicum, assembly GCF_026168435.1. Classification (NCBI taxonomy): domain Eukaryota; kingdom Viridiplantae; phylum Streptophyta; class Magnoliopsida; order Lamiales; family Pedaliaceae; genus Sesamum; species Sesamum indicum. The sequence continues at coordinate 10,967,121 of NC_142661.1, forward strand.
AGTTTTTTTCTTTCTCGAATCAAATGGAGAAACCCTCTTCACCAAAAATTCAAGAAATGAACTGAAGAAACCCTCTTCACGAAAAATTCAAGAAATGAAATGAAAGGAAGAGCAAGATGATTTTGAGTATTTTTTACCGGTGGCTTTTTTCTTTCTCGGATCAAATGGAGAAACACTCTTCACCAAAAATTCAGGAAATGAACTGAAGAAACCATCTTCACGAAAAATTCAAGAAATGAAATGAAAGGAAGAGCAAGATGATTTTGAGTATTTTTACCGGTAGCTTTTTTCTTTCTCGGATCAAATGGAGAAACCTCTTCACCAAAAATTTAAGAAATGAACTGAAGAAAACCCTCTTCACGAAAAATTCAAGAAATGAAATGAAAGGAAGAGCAAGATGATTTTGAGTATTTTTACCAGTGGCTTTATTCTTTCTCGGATCAAATGGAGAAACCCTCTTCAACAAATTTCAAGAAATGAACTGAAGAAACCCTTTTCACGAAAAATTCAAGAAATGAAATGAAAGGAAGAGCAAGATGATTTTGAGTATTTTTACCGGTGGTTTTTTTCTTTCTCGGATCAAATGGAGAAACCCTCTTCATCAAAAATTCAATAAATGAACTGAATAAACCCTTTTCACGAAAAATTCAAGAAACGAAACGAAAGGAAGAGCAAGATAATTTTGAGTATTTTTTACCGGTGGCTTTTTTCTTTCTAGGATCAAACGGAGAAACCCTCTTCACCAAAAATTCAAGAAATGAACTGAAGAAAACCCTATTCACAAAAAATTCAAGAAATGAAATGAAAGGAAGAGCAAGAAAATTTTGATTATTTTTACCAGTGGTTTTTTTTCTTTCTCGGATCAAATGGAGAAACCCTCTTCACCAAAACTTCAAGAAATGAACTGAAGAAACCCTCTTCACAAAAAGTTCAAGAAATCAAATGAAAGGAAGAGCAAGATGATTTTGAGTGTTTTTGCCAGTGGTTTATTTCTTTCTCGGATCAAATGGAGAAACCCTCTTCACCAAAATTTCAAGAAATGAACTAAAGAAACTCTTTTCACGAAAAATTCAAGAAATGAAATGAAAGGAAGAACAAGATGATTTTGAGTATTTTTTACCGGTGGCTTTTTTCTTTCTCGTATCAAATGGAGAAACCCACTTCACCAAAAATTTAAGAAATGAACTGAAGAAAACCCTCTTCACGAAAAATTCAAGAAATGAAATGAAAGGAAGAACAAGATGATTTTGAGTATTTTTACCAGTGGCTTTATTCTTTCTTGGATCAAATGGAAAAACCCTCTTCACACAAACTTCAAGAAATGAACTGAAGAAACCCTCTTCACAAAAAATTCAAGAAATAAAATGAAAGGAAGAGCAAGATGATTTTGAGTATTTTTACCGGTGGCTTTTTTCTTTTTCGGATCAAATGAAGAATCCCTCTTCACCAAAAATTCAAGAAATGAACTGAAGAAACCCTCTTCATGAAAAATTCAAGAAATGAAATGAAAGGAAGAGCAAGATGATTTTGAGTATTTTTACCGGTGGTTTTTTTCTTTCTCGGATCAAATGGAGAAACCCTCTTCCTCAAAAATTCAATAAATGAACTGAATAAACCCTTTTCACGAAAAATTCAAGAAATGAAACGAAAGGAAGAGCAAGATAATTTTGAGTATTTTTTACCGGTGGCTTTTTTCTTTCTAGGATCAAACGGAGAAACCCTCTTCACCAAAAATTCAAGAAATGAACTGAAGAAACCCTATTCACAAAAAATTCAAGAAATGAAATGAAAGGAAGAGCAAGAAAATTTTGATTATTTTTACCAGTGGTTTTTTTTCTTTCTCGGATCAAATGGAGAAACCGTCTTCACCAAAACTTCAAGAAATGAACTGAAGAAACCCTCTTCACAAAAAGTTCAAGAAATCAAATGAAAGGAAGAGCAAGATGATTTTGAGTGTTTTTGCCAGTGGTTTATTTCTTTCTCGGATCAAATGGAGAAACCCTCTTCACCAAAAATTCAAGAAATGAAATAAAGAAACTCTTTTCACGAAAAATTCAAGAAATGAAATGAAAGGAAGAACAAGATGATTTTGAGTATTTTTTACCGGTGGCTTTTTTCTTTCTCGTATCAAATGGAGAAACCCACTTCACCAAAAATTTAAGAAATGAACTGAAGAAAACCCTCTTCACGAAAAATTCAAGAAATGAAATGAAAGGAAGAACAAGATGATTTTGAGTATTTTTACCAGTGGCTTTATTCTTTCTTGGATCAAATGGAAAAACCCTCTTCACACAAACTTCAAGAAATGAACTGAAGAAAGCCTCTTCACAAAAAATTCAAGAAATGAAATGAAAGGAAGAGCAAGATGATTTTGAGTATTTTTACCGGTGGCTTTTTTCTTTTTCGGATCAAATGAAGAATCCCTCTTCACCAAAAATTCAAGAAATGAACTGAAGAAACCCTCTTCATGAAAAATTCAAGAAATGAAATGAAAGGAAGAGCAAGATGATTTTGAGTATTTTTTACCGGTGGCTTTTTTCTTTCTCGGATCAAATGGAGAAACACTATTCACCAAAAATTCAAGAAATGAACTGAAGAAACCCTCTTCACACAAACTTCAAGAAATGAACTGAAGAAACCCTCTTCACAAAAAGTTCAAGAAATCAAATGAAAGGAAGAGCAAGATGATTTTGAGTGTTTTTGCCAGTGGTTTATTTCTTTCTCGGATCAAATGGAGAAACCCTCTTCACCAAAAATTCAAGAAATGAACTGAAGAAACCCTCTTCACAAAAAATTAAAGAAATGAAATGAAAGGAGAAGCAAGATGATTTTGAGTATTTTTTACCGGTGGCTTTTTTCTTTCTCGGATCAAATGGAGAAACACTCTTCACCAAAAATTCGAGAAATGAACTGAAGAAACCCTCTTCACGAAAAATTCAAGAAATGAAATGAAAGGAAGAGCAAGATGATTTTGAGTATTTTTACCGGTAGCTTTTTTCTTTCTCGGATCAAATGGAGAAACCCTCTTCACCAAAAATTCAAAAAATGAACTGAAGAAAACCCTCTTCACGAAAAATTCAAGAAATGAAATGAAAGGAAGAGCAAGATGATTTTGAGTATTTTTACCGGTAGCTTTTTTCTTTCTCGGATCAAATGGAGAAACCCTCTTCACCAAAAATTCAAAAAATGAACTGAAGAAAACCCTCTTCACGAAAAATTCAAGAAATGAAATGAAAGGAAGAGCAAGATGATTTTTAGTATTTTTACCAGTGGCTTTATTCTTTCTCGGATCAAATGGAGAAACCCTCTTCAGACAAATTTCAAGAAATGAACTGAAGAAACCCTCTTTACAAAAAATTCAAGAAATGAAATGAAAGGAAGAGCACGATGATTTCGAGTATTTTTACCGGTAGTTTTTTTCTTTCTCGAATCAAATGGAGAAACCCTCTTCACCAAAAATTCAAGAAATGAACTGAAGAAACCCTCTTCACGAAAAATTCAAGAAATGAAATGAAAGGAAGAGCAAGATGATTTTGAGTATTTTTTACCGGTGGCTTTTTTCTTTCTCGGATCAAATGGAGAAACACTCTTCACCAAAAATTCAGGAAATGAACTGAAGAAACCATCTTCACGAAAAATTCAAGAAATGAAATGAAAGGAAGAGCAAGATGATTTTGAGTATTTTTACCGGTAGCTTTTTTCTTTCTCGGATCAAATGGAGAAACCCTCTTCACCAAAAATTTAAGAAATGAACTGAAGAAAACCCTCTTCACGAAAAATTCAAGAAATGAAATGAAAGGAAGAGGAAGATGATTTTGAGTATTTTTACCAGTGGCTTTATTCTTTCTTGGATCAAATGGAAAAACCCTCTTCACACAAACTTCAAGAAATCAACTGAAGAAACCCTCTTCACAAAAAATTCAAGAAATGAAATGAAAGGAAGAGCAAGATGATTTTGAGTATTTTTACCGGTGGCTTTTTTCTTTTTCGGATCAAATCAAGAATCCCTCTTCACCAAAAATTCAAGAAATGAACTGAAGAAACCCTCTTCATGAAAAATTCAAGAAATGAAATGAAAGGAAGAGCAAGATGATTTTGAGTATTTTTTACCGGTGGCTTTTTTCTTTCTCGGATCAAATGGAGAAACACTATTCACCAAAAATTCAAGAAATGAACTGAAGAAACCCTCTTCACACAAACTTCAAGAAATGAACTGAAGAAACCCTCTTCACAAAAAGTTCAAGAAATCAAATGAAAGGAAGAGCAAGATGATTTTGAGTGTTTTTGCCAGTGGTTTATTTCTTTCTCGGATCAAATGGAGAAACCCTCTTCACCAAAAATTCACGAAATGAACTGAAGAAACCCTCTTCACAAAAAATTAAAGAAATGAAATGAAAGGAAGAGCAAGATGATTTCGAGTATTTTTACCGGTGGTTTTTTTCTTTCTCGAATCAAATGGAGAAACCCTCTTCACCAAAAATTCAAGAAATGAACTGAAGAAACCCTCTTCACGAAAAATTCAAGAAATGAAATGAAAGGAAGAGCAAGATGATTTTGAGTATTTTTTACCGGTGGCTTTTTTCTTTCTCGGATCAAATGGAGAAACACTCTTCACCAAAAATTCAAGAAATGAACTGAAGAAACTCTCTTCACGAAAAATTCAAGAAATGAAATGAAAGGAAGAACAAGATGATTTTGAGTATTTTTACCAGTGGCTTTATTCTTTCTTGGATCAAATGGAAAAACCCTCTTCACACAAACTTCAAGAAATGAACTGAAGAAACCCTCTTCACAAAAAATTCAAGAAATGAAATGAAAGGAAGAGCAAGATGATTTTGAGTATTTTTACCGGTGGCTTTTTTCTTTTTCGGATCAAATCAAGAATCCCTCTTCACCAAAAATTCAAGAAATGAACTGAAGAAACCCTCTTCATGAAAAATTCAAGAAATGAAATGAAAGGAAGAGCAAGATGATTTTGAGTATTTTTTACCGGTGGCTTTTTTCTTTCTCGGATCAAATGGAGAAACACTATTCACCAAAAATTCAAGAAATGAACTGAAGAAACCCTCTTCACACAAACTTCAAGAAATGAACTGAAGAAACCCTCTTCACAAAAAGTTCAAGAAATCAAATGAAAGGAAGAGCAAGATGATTTTGAGTGTTTTTGCCAGTGGTTTATTTCTTTCTCGGATCAAATGGAGAAACCCTCTTCACCAAAAATTCAAGAAATGAACTGAAGAAACCCTCTTCACAAAAAATTAAAGAAATGAAATGAAAGGAAGAGCAAGATGATTTCGAGTATTTTTACCGGTGGTTTTTTTCTTTCTCGAATCAAATGGAGAAACCCTCTTCACCAAAAATTCAAGAAATGAACTGAAGAAACCCTCTTCACGAAAAATTCAAGAAATGAAATGAAAGGAAGAGCAAGATGATTTTGAGTATTTTTTACCGGTGGCTTTTTTCTTTCTCGGATCAAATGGAGAAACACTCTTCACCAAAAATTCAAGAAATGAACTGAAGAAACTCTCTTCACGAAAAATTCAAGAAATGAAATGAAAGGAAGAACAAGATGATTTTGAGTATTTTTACCAGTGGCTTTATTCTTTCTTGGATCAAATGGAAAAACCCTCTTCACACAAACTTCAAGAAATGAACTGAAGAAACCCTCTTCACAAAAAATTCAAGAAATGAAATGAAAGGAAGAGCAAGATGATTTTGAGTATTTTTTACCGGTGGCTTTTTTCTTTCTCGGATCAAATGGAGAAACACTCTTCACCAAAAATTCAAGAAATGAACTGAAGAAACCCTATTCACGAAAAATTCAAGAAATGAAATGAAAGGAAGAGCAAGAAAATTTTGATTATTTTTACCAGTGGTTTTTTTTCTTTCTCGGATCAAATGGAGAAACCCTCTTCACCAAAACTTCAAGAAATGAACTGAAGAAACCCTCTTCACAAAAAGTTCAAGAAATCAAATGAAAGGAAGAGCAAGATGATTTTGAGTGTTTTTGCCAGTGGTTTATTTCTTTCTCGGATCAAATGGAGAAACCCTCTTCACCAAAAATTCAAGAAATGAACTAAAGAAACTCTTTTCACGAAAAATTCAAGAAATGAAATGAAAGGAAGAACAAGATGATTTTGAGTATTTTTTACCGGTGGCTTTTTTCTTTCTCGTATCAAATGGAGAAACCCACTTCACCAAAAATTTAAGAAATGAACTGAAGAAAACCCTCTTCACGAAAAATTCAAGAAATGAAATGAAAGGAAGAACAAGATGATTTTGAGTATTTTTACCAGTGGCTTTATTCTTTCTTGGATCAAATGGAAAAACCCTCTTCACACAAACTTCAAGAAATGAACTGAAGAAACCCTCTTCACAAAAAATTCAAGAAATGAAATGAAAGGAAGAGCAAGATGATTTTGAGTATTTTTACCGGTGGCTTTTTTCTTTTTCGGATCAAATCAAGAATCCCTCTTCACCAAAAATTCAAGAAATGAACTGAAGAAACCCTCTTCATGAAAAATTCAAGAAATGAAATGAAAGGAAGAGCAAGATGATTTTGAGTATTTTTTACCGGTGGCTTTTTTCTTTCTCGGATCAAATGGAGAAACACTATTCACCAAAAATTCAAGAAATGAACTGAAGAAACCCTCTTCACACAAACTTCAAGAAATGAACTGAAGAAACCCTCTTCACACAAACTTCAAGAAATGAACTGAAGAAACCCTCTTCACAAAAAGTTCAAGAAATCAAATGAAAGGAAGAGCAAGATGATTTTGAGTGTTTTTGCCAGTGGTTTATTTCTTTCTCGGATCAAATGGAGAAACCCTCTTCACCAAAAATTCAAGAAATGAACTGAAGAAACCCTCTTCACAAAAAATTAAAGAAATGAAATGAAAGGAAGAGCAAGATGATTTCGAGTATTTTTACCGGTGGTTTTTTTCTTTCTCGAATCAAATGGAGAAACCCTCTTCACCAAAAATTCAAGAAATGAACTGAAGAAACCCTCTTCACGAAAAATTCAAGAAATGAAATGAAAGGAAGAGCAAGATGATTTTGAGTATTTTTTACCGGTGGCTTTTTTCTTTCTCGGATCAAATGGAGAAACACTCTTCACCAAAAATTCAAGAAATGAACTGAAGAAACTCTCTTCACGAAAAATTCAAGAAATGAAATGAAAGGAAGAACAAGATGATTTTGAGTATTTTTACCAGTGGCTTTATTCTTTCTTGGATCAAATGGAAAAACCCTCTTCACACAAACTTCAAGAAATGAACTGAAGAAACCCTCTTCACAAAAAATTCAAGAAATGAAATGAAAGGAAGAGCAAGATGATTTTGAGTATTTTTTACCGGTGGCTTTTTTCTTTCTCGGATCAAATGGAGAAACACTCTTCACCAAAAATTCGAGAAATGAACTGAAGAAACCCTCTTCACGAAAAATTCAAGAAATGAAATGGAAGGAAGAGCAAGATGATTTTGAGTATTTTTACCGGTAGCTTTTTTCTTTCTCGGATCAAATGGAGAAACCCTCTTCACCAAAAATTTAAGAAATGAACTGAAGAAAACCCTCTTCACGAAAAATTCAAGAAATGAAATGAAAGGAAGAACAAGATGATTTTGAGTATTTTTACCAGTGGCTTTGTTCTTTCTTTGATCAAATGGAAAAACCCTCTTCACACAAACATCAAGAAATGAACTGAAGAAACCCTCTTTACGAAAAATTCAAGAAATGAAATGAAAGGAAGAGCAAGATGATTTCGAGTATTTTTACCGGTAGTTTTTTTCTTTCTCGAATCAAATGGAGAAACCCTCTTCACCAAAAATTCAAGAAATGAACTGAAGAAACCCTCTTCACGAAAAATTCAAGAAATGAAATGAAAGGAAGAGCAAGATGATTTTGAGTATTTTTTACCGGTGGCTTTTTTCTTTCTCGGATCAAATGGAGAAACACTCTTCACCAAAAATTCAGGAAATGAACTGAAGAAACCATCTTCACGAAAAATTCAAGAAATGAAATGAAAGGAAGAGCAAGATGATTTTGAGTATTTTTACCGGTAGCTTTTTTCTTTCTCGGATCAAATGGAGAAACCTCTTCACCAAAAATTTAAGAAATGAACTGAAGAAAACCCTCTTCACGAAAAATTCAAGAAATGAAATGAAAGGAAGAGCAAGATGATTTTGAGTATTTTTACCAGTGGCTTTATTCTTTCTCGGATCAAATGGAGAAACCCTCTTCAACAAATTTCAAGAAATGAACTGAAGAAACCCTTTTCACGAAAAATTCAAGAAATGAAATGAAAGGAAGAGCAAGATGATTTTGAGTATTTTTACCGGTGGTTTTTTTCTTTCTCGGATCAAATGGAGAAACCCTCTTCATCAAAAATTCAATAAATGAACTGAATAAACCCTTTTCACGAAAAATTCAAGAAACGAAACGAAAGGAAGAGCAAGATAATTTTGAGTATTTTTTACCGGTGGCTTTTTTCTTTCTAGGATCAAACGGAGAAACCCTCTTCACCAAAAATTCAAGAAATGAACTGAAGAAAACCCTATTCACAAAAAATTCAAGAAATGAAATGAAAGGAAGAGCAAGAAAATTTTGATTATTTTTACCAGTGGTTTTTTTTCTTTCTCGGATCAAATGGAGAAACCCTCTTCACCAAAACTTCAAGAAATGAACTGAAGAAACCCTCTTCACAAAAAGTTCAAGAAATCAAATGAAAGGAAGAGCAAGATGATTTTGAGTGTTTTTGCCAGTGGTTTATTTCTTTCTCGGATCAAATGGAGAAACCCTCTTCACCAAAATTTCAAGAAATGAACTAAAGAAACTCTTTTCACGAAAAATTCAAGAAATGAAATGAAAGGAAGAACAAGATGATTTTGAGTATTTTTTACCGGTGGCTTTTTTCTTTCTCGTATCAAATGGAGAAACCCACTTCACCAAAAATTTAAGAAATGAACTGAAGAAAACCCTCTTCACGAAAAATTCAAGAAATGAAATGAAAGGAAGAACAAGATGATTTTGAGTATTTTTACCAGTGGCTTTATTCTTTCTTGGATCAAATGGAAAAACCCTCTTCACACAAACTTCAAGAAATGAACTGAAGAAACCCTCTTCACAAAAAATTCAAGAAATAAAATGAAAGGAAGAGCAAGATGATTTTGAGTATTTTTACCGGTGGCTTTTTTCTTTTTCGGATCAAATGAAGAATCCCTCTTCACCAAAAATTCAAGAAATGAACTGAAGAAACCCTCTTCATGAAAAATTCAAGAAATGAAATGAAAGGAAGAGCAAGATGATTTTGAGTATTTTTACCGGTGGTTTTTTTCTTTCTCGGATCAAATGGAGAAACCCTCTTCCTCAAAAATTCAATAAATGAACTGAATAAACCCTTTTCACGAAAAATTCAAGAAATGAAACGAAAGGAAGAGCAAGATAATTTTGAGTATTTTTTACCGGTGGCTTTTTTCTTTCTAGGATCAAACGGAGAAACCCTCTTCACCAAAAATTCAAGAAATGAACTGAAGAAACCCTATTCACAAAAAATTCAAGAAATGAAATGAAAGGAAGAGCAAGAAAATTTTGATTATTTTTACCAGTGGTTTTTTTTCTTTCTCGGATCAAATGGAGAAACCGTCTTCACCAAAACTTCAAGAAATGAACTGAAGAAACCCTCTTCACAAAAAGTTCAAGAAATCAAATGAAAGGAAGAGCAAGATGATTTTGAGTGTTTTTGCCAGTGGTTTATTTCTTTCTCGGATCAAATGGAGAAACCCTCTTCACCAAAAATTCAAGAAATGAAATAAAGAAACTCTTTTCACGAAAAATTCAAGAAATGAAATGAAAGGAAGAACAAGATGATTTTGAGTATTTTTTACCGGTGGCTTTTTTCTTTCTCGTATCAAATGGAGAAACCCACTTCACCAAAAATTTAAGAAATGAACTGAAGAAAACCCTCTTCACGAAAAATTCAAGAAATGAAATGAAAGGAAGAACAAGATGATTTTGAGTATTTTTACCAGTGGCTTTATTCTTTCTTGGATCAAATGGAAAAACCCTCTTCACACAAACTTCAAGAAATGAACTGAAGAAAGCCTCTTCACAAAAAATTCAAGAAATGAAATGAAAGGAAGAGCAAGATGATTTTGAGTATTTTTACCGGTGGCTTTTTTCTTTTTCGGATCAAATGAAGAATCCCTCTTCACCAAAAATTCAAGAAATGAACTGAAGAAACCCTCTTCATGAAAAATTCAAGAAATGAAATGAAAGGAAGAGCAAGATGATTTTGAGTATTTTTTACCGGTGGCTTTTTTCTTTCTCGGATCAAATGGAGAAACACTATTCACCAAAAATTCAAGAAATGAACTGAAGAAACCCTCTTCACACAAACTTCAAGAAATGAACTGAAGAAACCCTCTTCACAAAAAGTTCAAGAAATCAAATGAAAGGAAGAGCAAGATGATTTTGAGTGTTTTTGCCAGTGGTTTATTTCTTTCTCGGATCAAATGGAGAAACCCTCTTCACCAAAAATTCAAGAAATGAACTGAAGAAACCCTCTTCACAAAAAATTAAAGAAATGAAATGAAAGGAGAAGCAAGATGATTTTGAGTATTTTTTACCGGTGGCTTTTTTCTTTCTCGGATCAAATGGAGAAACACTCTTCACCAAAAATTCGAGAAATGAACTGAAGAAACCCTCTTCACGAAAAATTCAAGAAATGAAATGAAAGGAAGAGCAAGATGATTTTGAGTATTTTTACCGGTAGCTTTTTTCTTTCTCGGATCAAATGGAGAAACCCTCTTCACCAAAAATTCAAAAAATGAACTGAAGAAAACCCTCTTCACGAAAAATTCAAGAAATGAAATGAAAGGAAGAGCAAGATGATTTTGAGTATTTTTACCGGTAGCTTTTTTCTTTCTCGGATCAAATGGAGAAACCCTCTTCACCAAAAATTCAAAAAATGAACTGAAGAAAACCCTCTTCACGAAAAATTCAAGAAATGAAATGAAAGGAAGAGCAAGATGATTTTTAGTATTTTTACCAGTGGCTTTATTCTTTCTCGGATCAAATGGAGAAACCCTCTTCAGACAAATTTCAAGAAATGAACTGAAGAAACCCTCTTTACAAAAAATTCAAGAAATGAAATGAAAGGAAGAGCACGATGATTTCGAGTATTTTTACCGGTAGTTTTTTTCTTTCTCGAATCAAATGGAGAAACCCTCTTCACCAAAAATTCAAGAAATGAACTGAAGAAACCCTCTTCACGAAAAATTCAAGAAATGAAATGAAAGGAAGAGCAAGATGATTTTGAGTATTTTTTACCGGTGGCTTTTTTCTTTCTCGGATCAAATGGAGAAACACTCTTCACCAAAAATTCAGGAAATGAACTGAAGAAACCATCTTCACGAAAAATTCAAGAAATGAAATGAAAGGAAGAGCAAGATGATTTTGAGTATTTTTACCGGTAGCTTTTTTCTTTCTCGGATCAAATGGAGAAACCCTCTTCACCAAAAATTTAAGAAATGAACTGAAGAAAACCCTCTTCACGAAAAATTCAAGAAATGAAATGAAAGGAAGAGGAAGATGATTTTGAGTATTTTTACCAGTGGCTTTATTCTTTCTTGGATCAAATGGAAAAACCCTCTTCACACAAACTTCAAGAAATCAACTGAAGAAACCCTCTTCACAAAAAATTCAAGAAATGAAATGAAAGGAAGAGCAAGATGATTTTGAGTATTTTTACCGGTGGCTTTTTTCTTTTTCGGATCAAATCAAGAATCCCTCTTCACCAAAAATTCAAGAAATGAACTGAAGAAACCCTCTTCATGAAAAATTCAAGAAATGAAATGAAAGGAAGAGCAAGATGATTTTGAGTATTTTTTACCGGTGGCTTTTTTCTTTCTCGGATCAAATGGAGAAACACTATTCACCAAAAATTCAAGAAATGAACTGAAGAAACCCTCTTCACACAAACTTCAAGAAATGAACTGAAGAAACCCTCTTCACAAAAAGTTCAAGAAATCAAATGAAAGGAAGAGCAAGATGATTTTGAGTGTTTTTGCCAGTGGTTTATTTCTTTCTCGGATCAAATGGAGAAACCCTCTTCACCAAAAATTCACGAAATGAACTGAAGAAACCCTCTTCACAAAAAATTAAAGAAATGAAATGAAAGGAAGAGCAAGATGATTTCGAGTATTTTTACCGGTGGTTTTTTTCTTTCTCGAATCAAATGGAGAAACCCTCTTCACCAAAAATTCAAGAAATGAACTGAAGAAACCCTCTTCACGAAAAATTCAAGAAATGAAATGAAAGGAAGAGCAAGATGATTTTGAGTATTTTTTACCGGTGGCTTTTTTCTTTCTCGGATCAAATGGAGAAACACTCTTCACCAAAAATTCAAGAAATGAACTGAAGAAACTCTCTTCACGAAAAATTCAAGAAATGAAATGAAAGGAAGAACAAGATGATTTTGAGTATTTTTACCAGTGGCTTTATTCTTTCTTGGATCAAATGGAAAAACCCTCTTCACACAAACTTCAAGAAATGAACTGAAGAAACCCTCTTCACAAAAAATTCAAGAAATGAAATGAAAGGAAGAGCAAGATGATTTTGAGTATTTTTACCGGTGGCTTTTTTCTTTTTCGGATCAAATCAAGAATCCCTCTTCACCAAAAATTCAAGAAATGAACTGAAGAAACCCTCTTCATGAAAAATTCAAGAAATGAAATGAAAGGAAGAGCAAGATGATTTTGAGTATTTTTTACCGGTGGCTTTTTTCTTTCTCGGATCAAATGGAGAAACACTATTCACCAAAAATTCAAGAAATGAACTGAAGAAACCCTCTTCACACAAACTTCAAGAAATGAACTGAAGAAACCCTCTTCACAAAAAGTTCAAGAAATCAAATGAAAGGAAGAGCAAGATGATTTTGAGTGTTTTTGCCAGTGGTTTATTTCTTTCTCGGATCAAATGGAGAAACCCTCTTCACCAAAAATTCAAGAAATGAACTGAAGAAACCCTCTTCACAAAAAATTAAAGAAATGAAATGAAAGGAAGAGCAAGATGATTTCGAGTATTTTTACCGGTGGTTTTTTTCTTTCTCGAATCAAATGGAGAAACCCTCTTCACCAAAAATTCAAGAAATGAACTGAAGAAACCCTCTTCACGAAAAATTCAAGAAATGAAATGAAAGGAAGAGCAAGATGATTTTGAGTATTTTTTACCGGTGGCTTTTTTCTTTCTCGGATCAAATGGAGAAACACTCTTCACCAAAAATTCGAGAAATGAACTGAAGAAACCCTCTTCACGAAAAATTCAAGAAATGAAATGGAAGGAAGAGCAAGATGATTTTGAGTATTTTTACCGATAGCTTTTTTCTTTCTCGGATCAAATGGAGAAACCCTCTTCACCAAAAATTTAAGAAATGAACTGAAGAAAACCCTCTTCACGAAAAATTCAAGAAATGAAATGAAAGGAAGAACAAGATGATTTTGAGTATTTTTACCAGTGGCTTTGTTCTTTCTTTGATCAAATGGAAAAACCCTCTTCACACAAACATCAAGAAATGAACTGAAGAAACCCTCTTTACAAAAAATTCAAGAAATGAAATGAAAGGAAGAGCAAGATGATTTCGAGTATTTTTACCGGTAGTTTTTTTCTTTCTCGAATCAAATGGAGAAACCCTCTTCACCAAAAATTCAAGAAATGAACTGAAGAAACCCTCTTCACGAAAAATTCAAGAAATGAAATGAAAGGAAGAGCAAGATGATTTTGAGTATTTTTTACCGGTGGCTTTTTTCTTTCTCGGATCAAATGGAGAAACACTCTTCACCAAAAATTCAGGAAATGAACTGAAGAAACCATCTTCACGAAAAATTCAAGAAATGAAATGAAAGGAAGAGCAAGATGATTTTGAGTATTTTTACCGGTAGCTTTTTTCTTTCTCGGATCAAATGGAGAAACCTCTTCACCAAAAATTCAAGAAATGAACTGAAGAAACCCTCTTCACGAAAAATTCAAGAAATGAAATGAAAGGAAGAGCAAGATGATTTTGAGTATTTTTTACCGGTGGCTTTTTTCTTTCTCGGATCAAATGGAGAAACACTCTTCACCAAAAATTCAAGAAATGAACTGAAGAAACTCTCTTCACGAAAAATTCAAGAAATGAAATGAAAGGAAGAACAAGATGATTTTGAGTATTTTTACCAGTGGCTTTATTCTTTCTTGGATCAAATGGAAAAACCCTCTTCACACAAACTTCAAGAAATGAACTGAAGAAACCCTCTTCACAAAAAATTCAAGAAATGAAATGAAAGGAAGAGCAAGATGATTTTGAGTATTTTTACCGGTGGCTTTTTTCTTTTTCGGATCAAATCAAGAATCCCTCTTCACCAAAAATTCAAGAAATGAACTGAAGAAACCCTCTTCATGAAAAATTCAAGAAATGAAATGAAAGGAAGAGCAAGATGATTTTGAGTATTTTTTACCGGTGGCTTTTTTCTTTCTCGGATCAAATGGAGAAACACTATTCACCAAAAATTCAAGAAATGAACTGAAGAAACCCTCTTCACACAAACTTCAAGAAATGAACTGAAGAAACCCTCTTCACAAAAAGTTCAAGAAATCAAATGAAAGGAAGAGCAAGATGATTTTGAGTGTTTTTGCCAGTGGTTTATTTCTTTCTCGGATCAAATGGAGAAACCCTCTTCACCAAAAATTCAAGAAATGAACTGAAGAAACCCTCTTCACAAAAAATTAAAGAAATGAAATGAAAGGAAGAGCAAGATGATTTCGAGTATTTTTACCGGTGGTTTTTTTCTTTCTCGAATCAAATGGAGAAACCCTCTTCACCAAAAATTCAAGAAATGAACTGAAGAAACCCTCTTCACGAAAAATTCAAGAAATGAAATGAAAGGAAGAGCAAGATGATTTTGAGTATTTTTTACCGGTGGCTTTTTTCTTTCTCGGATCAAATGGAGAAACACTCTTCACCAAAAATTCGAGAAATGAACTGAAGAAACCCTCTTCACGAAAAATTCAAGAAATGAAATGGAAGGAAGAGCAAGATGATTTTGAGTATTTTTACCGATAGCTTTTTTCTTTCTCGGATCAAATGGAGAAACCCTCTTCACCAAAAATTTAAGAAATGAACTGAAGAAAACCCTCTTCACGAAAAATTCAAGAAATGAAATGAAAGGAAGAACAAGATGATTTTGAGTATTTTTACCAGTGGCTTTGTTCTTTCTTTGATCAAATGGAAAAACCCTCTTCACACAAACATCAAGAAATGAACTGAAGAAACCCTCTTTACAAAAAATTCAAGAAATGAAATGAAAGGAAGAGCAAGATGATTTCGAGTATTTTTACCGGTAGTTTTTTTCTTTCTCGAATCAAATGGAGAAACCCTCTTCACCAAAAATTCAAGAAATGAACTGAAGAAACCCTCTTCACGAAAAATTCAAGAAATGAAATGAAAGGAAGAGCAAGATGATTTTGAGTATTTTTTACCGGTGGCTTTTTTCTTTCTCGGATCAAATGGAGAAACACTCTTCACCAAAAATTCAGGAAATGAACTGAAGAAACCATCTTCACGAAAAATTCAAGAAATGAAATGAAAGGAAGAGCAAGATGATTTTGAGTATTTTTACCGGTAGCTTTTTTCTTTCTCGGATCAAATGGAGAAACCTCTTCACCAAAAATTCAAGAAATGAACTGAAGAAACCCTCTTCACGAAAAATTCAAGAAATGAAATGAAAGGAAGAGCAAGATGATTTTGAGTATTTTTTACCGGTGGCTTTTTTCTTTCTCGGATCAAATGGAGAAACACTCTTCACCAAAAATTCAAGAAATGAACTGAAGAAACTCTCTTCACGAAAAATTCAAGAAATGAAATGAAAGGAAGAACAAGATGATTTTGAGTATTTTTACCAGTGGCTTTATTCTTTCTTGGATCAAATGGAAAAACCCTCTTCACACAAACTTCAAGAAATGAACTGAAGAAACCCTCTTCACAAAAAATTCAAGAAATGAAATGAAAGGAAGAGCAAGATGATTTTGAGTATTTTTACCGGTGGCTTTTTTCTTTTTCGGATCAAATCAAGAATCCCTCTTCACCAAAAATTCAAGAAATGAACTGAAGAAACCCTCTTCATGAAAAATTCAAGAAATGAAATGAAAGGAAGAGCAAGATGATTTTGAGTATTTTTTACCGGTGGCTTTTTTCTTTCTCGGATCAAATGGAGAAACACTATTCACCAAAAATTCAAGAAATGAACTGAAGAAACCCTCTTCACACAAACTTCAAGAAATGAACTGAAGAAACCCTCTTCACAAAAAGTTCAAGAAATCAAATGAAAGGAAGAGCAAGATGATTTTGAGTGTTTTTGCCAGTGGTTTATTTCTTTCTCGGATCAAATGGAGAAACCCTCTTCACCAAAAATTCAAGAAATGAACTGAAGAAACCCTCTTCACAAAAAATTAAAGAAATGAAATGAAAGGAAGAGCAAGATGATTTCGAGTATTTTTACCGGTGGTTTTTTTCTTTCTCGAATCAAATGGAGAAACCCTCTTCAGCAAAAATTCAAGAAATGAACTGAAGAAACCCTCTTCACGAAAAATTCAAGAAATGAAATGAAAGGAAGAGCAAGATGATTTTGAGTATTTTTTACCGGTGGCTTTTTTCTTTCTCGGATCAAATGGAGAAACACTCTTCACCAAAAATTCGAGAAATGAACTGAAGAAACCCTCTTCACGAAAAATTCAAGAAATGAAATGGAAGGAAGAGCAAGATGATTTTGAGTATTTTTACCGATAGCTTTTTTCTTTCTCGGATCAAATGGAGAAACCCTCTTCACCAAAAATTTAAGAAATGAACTGAAGAAAACCCTCTTCACGAAAAATTCAAGAAATGAAATGAAAGGAAGAACAAGATGATTTTGAGTATTTTTACCAGTGGCTTTGTTCTTTCTTTGATCAAATGGAAAAACCCTCTTCACACAAACATCAAGAAATGAACTGAAGAAACCCTCTTTACAAAAAATTCAAGAAATGAAATGAAAGGAAGAGCAAGATGATTTCGAGTATTTTTACCGGTAGTTTTTTTCTTTCTCGAATCAAATGGAGAAACCCTCTTCACCAAAAATTCAAGAAATGAACTGAAGAAACCCTCTTCACGAAAAATTCAAGAAATGAAATGAAAGGAAGAGCAAGATGATTTTGAGTATTTTTTACCGGTGGCTTTTTTCTTTCTCGGATCAAATGGAGAAACACTCTTCACCAAAAATTCAGGAAATGAACTGAAGAAACCATCTTCACGAAAAATTCAAGAAATGAAATGAAAGGAAGAGCAAGATGATTTTGAGTATTTTTACCGGTAGCTTTTTTCTTTCTCGGATCAAATGGAGAAACCTCTTCACCAAAAATTCAAGAAATGAACTGAAGAAACCCTCTTCACGAAAAATTCAAGAAATGAAATGAAAGGAAGAGCAAGATGATTTTGAGTATTTTTTACCGGTGGCTTTTTTCTTTCTCGGATCAAATGGAGAAACACTCTTCACCAAAAATTCAAGAAATGAACTGAAGAAACTCTCTTCACGAAAAATTCAAGAAATGAAATGAAAGGAAGAACAAGATGATTTTGAGTATTTTTACCAGTGGCTTTATTCTTTCTTGGATCAAATGGAAAAACCCTCTTCACACAAACTTCAAGAAATGAACTGAAGAAACCCTCTTCACAAAAAATTCAAGAAATGAAATGAAAGGAAGAGCAAGATGATTTTGAGTATTTTTACCGGTGGCTTTTTTCTTTTTCGGATCAAATCAAGAATCCCTCTTCACCAAAAATTCAAGAAATGAACTGAAGAAACCCTCTTCATGAAAAATTCAAGAAATGAAATGAAAGGAAGAGCAAGATGATTTTGAGTATTTTTTACCGGTGGCTTTTTTCTTTCTCGGATCAAATGGAGAAACACTATTCACCAAAAATTCAAGAAATGAACTGAAGAAACCCTCTTCACACAAACTTCAAGAAATGAACTGAAGAAACCCTCTTCACAAAAAGTTCAAGAAATCAAATGAAAGGAAGAGCAAGATGATTTTGAGTGTTTTTGCCAGTGGTTTATTTCTTTCTCGGATCAAATGGAGAAACCCTCTTCACCAAAAATTCAAGAAATGAACTGAAGAAACCCTCTTCACAAAAAATTAAAGAAATGAAATGAAAGGAAGAGCAAGATGATTTCGAGTATTTTTACCGGTGGTTTTTTTCTTTCTCGAATCAAATGGAGAAACCCTCTTCAGCAAAAATTCAAGAAATGAACTGAAGAAACCCTCTTCACGAAAAATTCAAGAAATGAAATGAAAGGAAGAGCAAGATGATTTTGAGTATTTTTTACCGGTGGCTTTTTTCTTTCTCGGATCAAATGGAGAAACACTCTTCACCAAAAATTCGAGAAATGAACTGAAGAAACCCTCTTCACGAAAAATTCAAGAAATGAAATGGAAGGAAGAGCAAGATGATTTTGAGTATTTTTACCGATAGCTTTTTTCTTTCTCGGATCAAATGGAGAAACCCTCTTCACCAAAAATTTAAGAAATGAACTGAAGAAAACCCTCTTCACGAAAAATTCAAGAAATGAAATGAAAGGAAGAACAAGATGATTTTGAGTATTTTTACCAGTGGCTTTGTTCTTTCTTTGATCAAATGGAAAAACCCTCTTCACACAAACATCAAGAAATGAACTGAAGAAACCCTCTTTACAAAAAATTAAAGAAATGAAATGAAAGGAAGAGCAAGATGATTTCGAGTATTTTTACCGGTAGTTTTTTTCTTTCTCGAATCAAATGGAGAAACCCTCTTCACCAAAAATTCAAGAAATGAACTGAAGAAACCCTCTTCACGAAAAATTCAAGAAATGAAATGAAAGGAAGAGCAAGATGATTTTGAGTATTTTTTACCGGTGGCTTTTTTCTTTCTCGGATCAAATGGAGAAACACTCTTCACCAAAAATTCGAGAAATGAACTGAAGAAACCCTCTTCACGAAAAATTCAAGAAATGAAATGGAAGGAAGAGCAAGATGATTTTGAGTATTTTTACCGATAGCTTTTTTCTTTCTCGGATCAAATGGAGAAACCCTCTTCACCAAAAATTTAAGAAATGAACTGAAGAAAACCCTCTTCACGAAAAATTCAAGAAATGAAATGAAAGGAAGAACAAGATGATTTTGAGTATTTTTACCAGTGGCTTTGTTCTTTCTTTGATCAAATGGAAAAACCCTCTTCACACAAACATCAAGAAATGAACTGAAGAAACCCTCTTTACAAAAAATTCAAGAAATGAAATGAAAGGAAGAGCAAGATGATTTCGAGTATTTTTACCGGTAGTTTTTTTCTTTCTCGAATCAAATGGAGAAACCCTCTTCACCAAAAATTCAAGAAATGAACTGAAGAAACCCTCTTCACGAAAAATTCAAGAAATGAAATGAAAGGAAGAGCAAGATGATTTTGAGTATTTTTTACCGGTGGCTTTTTTCTTTCTCGGATCAAATGGAGAAACACTCTTCACCAAAAATTCAGGAAATGAACTGAAGAAACCATCTTCACGAAAAATTCAAGAAATGAAATGAAAGGAAGAGCAAGATGATTTTGAGTATTTTTACCGGTAGCTTTTTTCTTTCTCGGATCAAATGGAGAAACCTCTTCACCAAAAATTTAAGAAATGAACTGAAGAAAACCCTCTTCACGAAAAATTCAAGAAATGAAATGAAAGGAAGAGCAAGATGATTTTGAGTATTTTTACCAGTGGCTTTATTCTTTCTCGGATCAAATGGAGAAACCCTCTTCAACAAATTTCAAGAAATGAACTGAAGAAACCCTTTTCACGAAAAATTCAAGAAATGAAATGAAAGGAAGAGCAAGATGATTTTGAGTATTTTTACCGGTGGTTTTTTTCTTTCTCGGATCAAATGGAGAAACCCTCTTCATCAAAAATTCAATAAATGAACTGAATAATCCCTTTTCACGAAAAATTCAAGAAATGAAACGAAAGGAAGAGCAAGATAATTTTGAGTATTTTTTACCGGTGGCTTTTTTCTTTCTAGGATCAAACGGAGAAACCCTCTTCACCAAAAATTCAAGAAATGAACTGAAGAAAACCCTATTCACAAAAAATTCAAGAAATGAAATGAAAGGAAGAGCAAGAAAATTTTGATTATTTTTACCAGTGGTTTTTTTTCTTTCTCGGATCAAATGGAGAAACCCTCTTCACCAAAACTTCAAGAAATGAACTGAAGAAACCCTCTTCACAAAAAGTTCAAGAAATCAAATGAAAGGAAGAGCAAGATGATTTTGAGTGTTTTTGCCAGTGGTTTATTTCTTTCTCGGATCAAATGGAGAAACCCTCTTCACCAAAATTTCAAGAAATGAACTAAAGAAACTCTTTTCACGAAAAATTCAAGAAATGAAATGAAAGGAAGAACAAGATGATTTTGAGTATTTTTTACCGGTGGCTTTTTTCTTTCTCGTATCAAATGGAGAAACCCACTTCACCAAAAATTTAAGAAATGAACTGAAGAAAACCCTCTTCACGAAAAATTCAAGAAATGAAATGAAAGGAAGAACAAGATGATTTTGAGTATTTTTACCAGTGGCTTTATTCTTTCTTGGATCAAATGGAAAAACCCTCTTCACACAAACTTCAAGAAATGAACTGAAGAAACCCTCTTCACAAAAAATTCAAGAAATGAAATGAAAGGAAGAGCAAGATGATTTCGAGTATTTTTACCGGTAATTTTTTTCTTTCTCGAATCAAATGGAGAAACCCTCTTCACCAAAAATTCAAGAAATGAACTGAAGAAACCCTCTTCACGAAAAATTCAAGAAATGAAATGAAAGGAAGAGCAAGATGATTTTGAGTATTTTTTACCGGTGGCTTTTTTCTTTCTCGGATCAAATGGAGAAACACTCTTCACCAAAAATTCAGGAAATGAACTGAAGAAACCATCTTCACGAAAAATTCAAGAAATGAAATGAAAGGAAGAGCAAGATGATTTTGAGTATTTTTACCGGTAGCTTTTTTCTTTCTCGGATCAAATGGAGAAACCTCTTCACCAAAAATTCAAGAAATGAACTGAAGAAACCCTCTTCACGAAAAATTCAAGAAATGAAATGAAAGGAAGAGCAAGATGATTTTGAGTATTTTTTACCGGTGGCTTTTTTCTTTCTCGGATCAAATGGAGAAACACTCTTCACCAAAAATTCAAGAAATGAACTGAAGAAACTCTCTTCACGAAAAATTCAAGAAATGAAATGAAAGGAAGAACAAGATGATTTTGAGTATTTTTACCAGTGGCTTTATTCTTTCTTGGATCAAATGGAAAAACCCTCTTCACACAAACTTCAAGAAATGAACTGAAGAAACCCTCTTCACAAAAAATTCAAGAAATGAAATGAAAGGAAGAGCAAGATGATTTTGAGTATTTTTACCGGTGGCTTTTTTCTTTTTCGGATCAAATCAAGAATCCCTCTTCACCAAAAATTCAAGAAATGAACTGAAGAAACCCTCTTCATGAAAAATTCAAGAAATGAAATGAAAGGAAGAGCAAGATGATTTTGAGTATTTTTTACCGGTGGCTTTTTTCTTTCTCGGATCAAATGGAGAAACACTATTCACCAAAAATTCAAGAAATGAACTGAAGAAACCCTCTTCACACAAACTTCAAGAAATGAACTGAAGAAACCCTCTTCACAAAAAGTTCAAGAAATCAAATGAAAGGAAGAGCAAGATGATTTTGAGTGTTTTTGCCAGTGGTTTATTTCTTTCTCGGATCAAATGGAGAAACCCTCTTCACCAAAAATTCAAGAAATGAACTGAAGAAACCCTCTTCACAAAAAATTAAAGAAATGAAATGAAAGGAAGAGCAAGATGATTTCGAGTATTTTTACCGGTGGTTTTTTTCTTTCTCGAATCAAATGGAGAAACCCTCTTCACCAAAAATTCAAGAAATGAACTGAAGAAACCCTCTTCACGAAAAATTCAAGAAATGAAATGAAAGGAAGAGCAAGATGATTTTGAGTATTTTTTACCGGTGGCTTTTTTCTTTCTCGGATCAAATGGAGAAACACTCTTCACCAAAAATTCGAGAAATGAACTGAAGAAACCCTCTTCACGAAAAATTCAAGAAATGAAATGGAAGGAAGAGCAAGATGATTTTGAGTATTTTTACCGATAGCTTTTTTCTTTCTCGGATCAAATGGAGAAACCCTCTTCACCAAAAATTTAAGAAATGAACTGAAGAAAACCCTCTTCACGAAAAATTCAAGAAATGAAATGAAAGGAAGAACAAGATGATTTTGAGTATTTTTACCAGTGGCTTTGTTCTTTCTTTGATCAAATGGAAAAACCCTCTTCACACAAACATCAAGAAATGAACTGAAGAAACCCTCTTTACAAAAAATTCAAGAAATGAAATGAAAGGAAGAGCAAGATGATTTCGAGTATTTTTACCGGTAGTTTTTTTCTTTCTCGAATCAAATGGAGAAACCCTCTTCACCAAAAATTCAAGAAATGAACTGAAGAAACCCTCTTCACGAAAAATTCAAGAAATGAAATGAAAGGAAGAGCAAGATGATTTTGAGTATTTTTTACCGGTGGCTTTTTTCTTTCTCGGATCAAATGGAGAAACACTCTTCACCAAAAATTCAGGAAATGAACTGAAGAAACCATCTTCACGAAAAATTCAAGAAATGAAATGAAAGGAAGAGCAAGATGATTTTGAGTATTTTTACCGGTAGCTTTTTTCTTTCTCGGATCAAATGGAGAAACCTCTTCACCAAAAATTCAAGAAATGAACTGAAGAAACCCTCTTCACGAAAAATTCAAGAAATGAAATGAAAGGAAGAGCAAGATGATTTTGAGTATTTTTTACCGGTGGCTTTTTTCTTTCTCGGATCAAATGGAGAAACACTCTTCACCAAAAATTCAAGAAATGAACTGAAGAAACTCTCTTCACGAAAAATTCAAGAAATGAAATGAAAGGAAGAACAAGATGATTTTGAGTATTTTTACCAGTGGCTTTATTCTTTCTTGGATCAAATGGAAAAACCCTCTTCACACAAACTTCAAGAAATGAACTGAAGAAACCCTCTTCACAAAAAATTCAAGAAATGAAATGAAAGGAAGAGCAAGATGATTTTGAGTATTTTTACCGGTGGCTTTTTTCTTTTTCGGATCAAATCAAGAATCCCTCTTCACCAAAAATTCAAGAAATGAACTGAAGAAACCCTCTTCATGAAAAATTCAAGAAATGAAATGAAAGGAAGAGCAAGATGATTTTGAGTATTTTTTACCGGTGGCTTTTTTCTTTCTCGGATCAAATGGAGAAACACTATTCACCAAAAATTCAAGAAATGAACTGAAGAAACCCTCTTCACACAAACTTCAAGAAATGAACTGAAGAAACCCTCTTCACAAAAAGTTCAAGAAATCAAATGAAAGGAAGAGCAAGATGATTTTGAGTGTTTTTGCCAGTGGTTTATTTCTTTCTCGGATCAAATGGAGAAACCCTCTTCACCAAAAATTCAAGAAATGAACTGAAGAAACCCTCTTCACAAAAAATTAAAGAAATGAAATGAAAGGAAGAGCAAGATGATTTCGAGTATTTTTACCGGTGGTTTTTTTCTTTCTCGAATCAAATGGAGAAACCCTCTTCAGCAAAAATTCAAGAAATGAACTGAAGAAACCCTCTTCACGAAAAATTCAAGAAATGAAATGAAAGGAAGAGCAAGATGATTTTGAGTATTTTTTACCGGTGGCTTTTTTCTTTCTCGGATCAAATGGAGAAACACTCTTCACCAAAAATTCGAGAAATGAACTGAAGAAACCCTCTTCACGAAAAATTCAAGAAATGAAATGGAAGGAAGAGCAAGATGATTTTGAGTATTTTTACCGATAGCTTTTTTCTTTCTCGGATCAAATGGAGAAACCCTCTTCACCAAAAATTTAAGAAATGAACTGAAGAAAACCCTCTTCACGAAAAATTCAAGAAATGAAATGAAAGGAAGAACAAGATGATTTTGAGTATTTTTACCAGTGGCTTTGTTCTTTCTTTGATCAAATGGAAAAACCCTCTTCACACAAACATCAAGAAATGAACTGAAGAAACCCTCTTTACAAAAAATTCAAGAAATGAAATGAAAGGAAGAGCAAGATGATTTCGAGTATTTTTACCGGTAGTTTTTTTCTTTCTCGAATCAAATGGAGAAACCCTCTTCACCAAAAATTCAAGAAATGAACTGAAGAAACCCTCTTCACGAAAAATTCAAGAAATGAAATGAAAGGAAGAGCAAGATGATTTTGAGTATTTTTTACCGGTGGCTTTTTTCTTTCTCGGATCAAATGGAGAAACACTCTTCACCAAAAATTCAGGAAATGAACTGAAGAAACCATCTTCACGAAAAATTCAAGAAATGAAATGAAAGGAAGAGCAAGATGATTTTGAGTATTTTTACCGGTAGCTTTTTTCTTTCTCGGATCAAATGGAGAAACCTCTTCACCAAAAATTCAAGAAATGAACTGAAGAAACCCTCTTCACGAAAAATTCAAGAAATGAAATGAAAGGAAGAGCAAGATGATTTTGAGTATTTTTTACCGGTGGCTTTTTTCTTTCTCGGATCAAATGGAGAAACACTCTTCACCAAAAATTCAAGAAATGAACTGAAGAAACTCTCTTCACGAAAAATTCAAGAAATGAAATGAAAGGAAGAACAAGATGATTTTGAGTATTTTTACCAGTGGCTTTATTCTTTCTTGGATCAAATGGAAAAACCCTCTTCACACAAACTTCAAGAAATGAACTGAAGAAACCCTCTTCACAAAAAATTCAAGAAATGAAATGAAAGGAAGAGCAAGATGATTTTGAGTATTTTTACCGGTGGCTTTTTTCTTTTTCGGATCAAATCAAGAATCCCTCTTCACCAAAAATTCAAGAAATGAACTGAAGAAACCCTCTTCATGAAAAATTCAAGAAATGAAATGAAAGGAAGAGCAAGATGATTTTGAGTATTTTTTACCGGTGGCTTTTTTCTTTCTCGGATCAAATGGAGAAACACTATTCACCAAAAATTCAAGAAATGAACTGAAGAAACCCTCTTCACACAAACTTCAAGAAATGAACTGAAGAAACCCTCTTCACAAAAAGTTCAAGAAATCAAATGAAAGGAAGAGCAAGATGATTTTGAGTGTTTTTGCCAGTGGTTTATTTCTTTCTCGGATCAAATGGAGAAACCCTCTTCACCAAAAATTCAAGAAATGAACTGAAGAAACCCTCTTCACAAAAAATTAAAGAAATGAAATGAAAGGAAGAGCAAGATGATTTCGAGTATTTTTACCGGTGGTTTTTTTCTTTCTCGAATCAAATGGAGAAACCCTCTTCAGCAAAAATTCAAGAAATGAACTGAAGAAACCCTCTTCACGAAAAATTCAAGAAATGAAATGAAAGGAAGAGCAAGATGATTTTGAGTATTTTTTACCGGTGGCTTTTTTCTTTCTCGGATCAAATGGAGAAACACTCTTCACCAAAAATTCGAGAAATGAACTGAAGAAACCCTCTTCACGAAAAATTCAAGAAATGAAATGGAAGGAAGAGCAAGATGATTTTGAGTATTTTTACCGATAGCTTTTTTCTTTCTCGGATCAAATGGAGAAACCCTCTTCACCAAAAATTTAAGAAATGAACTGAAGAAAACCCTCTTCACGAAAAATTCAAGAAATGAAATGAAAGGAAGAACAAGATGATTTTGAGTATTTTTACCAGTGGCTTTGTTCTTTCTTTGATCAAATGGAAAAACCCTCTTCACACAAACATCAAGAAATGAACTGAAGAAACCCTCTTTACAAAAAATTAAAGAAATGAAATGAAAGGAAGAGCAAGATGATTTCGAGTATTTTTACCGGTAGTTTTTTTCTTTCTCGAATCAAATGGAGAAACCCTCTTCACCAAAAATTCAAGAAATGAACTGAAGAAACCCTCTTCACGAAAAATTCAAGAAATGAAATGAAAGGAAGAGCAAGATGATTTTGAGTATTTTTTACCGGTGGCTTTTTTCTTTCTCGGATCAAATGGAGAAACACTCTTCACCAAAAATTCGAGAAATGAACTGAAGAAACCCTCTTCACGAAAAATTCAAGAAATGAAATGGAAGGAAGAGCAAGATGATTTTGAGTATTTTTACCGATAGCTTTTTTCTTTCTCGGATCAAATGGAGAAACCCTCTTCACCAAAAATTTAAGAAATGAACTGAAGAAAACCCTCTTCACGAAAAATTCAAGAAATGAAATGAAAGGAAGAACAAGATGATTTTGAGTATTTTTACCAGTGGCTTTGTTCTTTCTTTGATCAAATGGAAAAACCCTCTTCACACAAACATCAAGAAATGAACTGAAGAAACCCTCTTTACAAAAAATTCAAGAAATGAAATGAAAGGAAGAGCAAGATGATTTCGAGTATTTTTACCGGTAGTTTTTTTCTTTCTCGAATCAAATGGAGAAACCCTCTTCACCAAAAATTCAAGAAATGAACTGAAGAAACCCTCTTCACGAAAAATTCAAGAAATGAAATGAAAGGAAGAGCAAGATGATTTTGAGTATTTTTTACCGGTGGCTTTTTTCTTTCTCGGATCAAATGGAGAAACACTCTTCACCAAAAATTCAGGAAATGAACTGAAGAAACCATCTTCACGAAAAATTCAAGAAATGAAATGAAAGGAAGAGCAAGATGATTTTGAGTATTTTTACCGGTAGCTTTTTTCTTTCTCGGATCAAATGGAGAAACCTCTTCACCAAAAATTTAAGAAATGAACTGAAGAAAACCCTCTTCACGAAAAATTCAAGAAATGAAATGAAAGGAAGAGCAAGATGATTTTGAGTATTTTTACCAGTGGCTTTATTCTTTCTCGGATCAAATGGAGAAACCCTCTTCAACAAATTTCAAGAAATGAACTGAAGAAACCCTTTTCACGAAAAATTCAAGAAATGAAATGAAAGGAAGAGCAAGATGATTTTGAGTATTTTTACCGGTGGTTTTTTTCTTTCTCGGATCAAATGGAGAAACCCTCTTCATCAAAAATTCAATAAATGAACTGAATAATCCCTTTTCACGAAAAATTCAAGAAATGAAACGAAAGGAAGAGCAAGATAATTTTGAGTATTTTTTACCGGTGGCTTTTTTCTTTCTAGGATCAAACGGAGAAACCCTCTTCACCAAAAATTCAAGAAATGAACTGAAGAAAACCCTATTCACAAAAAATTCAAGAAATGAAATGAAAGGAAGAGCAAGAAAATTTTGATTATTTTTACCAGTGGTTTTTTTTCTTTCTCGGATCAAATGGAGAAACCCTCTTCACCAAAACTTCAAGAAATGAACTGAAGAAACCCTCTTCACAAAAAGTTCAAGAAATCAAATGAAAGGAAGAGCAAGATGATTTTGAGTGTTTTTGCCAGTGGTTTATTTCTTTCTCGGATCAAATGGAGAAACCCTCTTCACCAAAATTTCAAGAAATGAACTAAAGAAACTCTTTTCACGAAAAATTCAAGAAATGAAATGAAAGGAAGAACAAGATGATTTTGAGTATTTTTTACCGGTGGCTTTTTTCTTTCTCGTATCAAATGGAGAAACCCACTTCACCAAAAATTTAAGAAATGAACTGAAGAAAACCCTCTTCACGAAAAATTCAAGAAATGAAATGAAAGGAAGAACAAGATGATTTTGAGTATTTTTACCAGTGGCTTTATTCTTTCTTGGATCAAATGGAAAAACCCTCTTCACACAAACTTCAAGAAATGAACTGAAGAAACCCTCTTCACAAAAAATTCAAGAAATGAAATGAAAGGAAGAGCAAGATGATTTTGAGTATTTTTACCGGTGGCTTTTTTCTTTTTCGGATCAAATCAAGAATCCCTCTTCACCAAAAATTCAAGAAATGAACTGAAGAAACCCTCTTCATGAAAAATTCAAGAAATGAAATGAAAGGAAGAGCAAGATGATTTTGAGTATTTTTACCGGTGGTTTTTTTCTTTCTCGGATCAAATGGAGAAACCCTCTTCCTCAAAAATTCAATAAATGAACTGAATAAACCCTTTTCACGAAAAATTCAAGAAATGAAACGAAAGGAAGAGCAAGATAATTTTGAGTATTTTTTACCGGTGGCTTTTTTCTTTCTAGGATCAAACGGAGAAACCCTCTTCACCAAAAATTCAAGAAATGAACTGAAGAAACCCTATTCACAAAAAATTCAAGAAATGAAATGAAAGGAAGAGCAAGAAAATTTTGATTATTTTTACCAGTGGTTTTTTTTCTTTCTCGGATCAAATGGAGAAACCGTCTTCACCAAAACTTCAAGAAATGAACTGAAGAAACCCTCTTCACAAAAAGTTCAAGAAATCAAATGAAAGGAAGAGCAAGATGATTTTGAGTGTTTTTGCCAGTGGTTTATTTCTTTCTCGGATCAAATGGAGAAACCCTCTTCACCAAAAATTCAAGAAATGAACTAAAGAAACTCTTTTCAAGAAAAATTCAAGAAATGAAATGAAAGGAAGAACAAGATGATTTTGAGTATTTTTTACCGGTGGCTTTTTTCTTTCTCGTATCAAATGGAGAAACCCACTTCACCAAAAATTTAAGAAATGAACTGAAGAAAACCCTCTTCACGAAAAATTCAAGAAATGAAATGAAAGGAAGAACAAGATGATTTTGAGTATTTTTACCAGTGGCTTTATTCTTTCTTGGATCAAATGGAAAAACCCTCTTCACACAAACTTCAAGAAATGAACTGAAGAAAGCCTCTTCACAAAAAATTCAAGAAATGAAATGAAAGGAAGAGCAAGATGATTTTGAGTATTTTTACCGGTGGCTTTTTTCTTTTTCGGATCAAATCAAGAATCCCTCTTCACCAAAAATTCAAGAAATGAACTGAAGAAACCCTCTTCATGAAAAATTCAAGAAATGAAATGAAAGGAAGAGCAAGATGATTTTGAGTATTTTTTACCGGTGGCTTTTTTCTTTCTCGAATCAAATGGAGAAACACTATTCACCAAAAATTCAAGAAATGAACTGAAGAAACCCTCTTCACACAAACTTCAAGAAATGAACTGAAGAAACCCTCTTCACACAAACTTCAAGAAATGAACTGAAGAAACCCTCTTCACAAAAAGTTCAAGAAATCAAATGAAAGGAAGAGCAAGATGATTTTGAGTGTTTTTGCCAGTGGTTTATTTCTTTCTCGGATCAAATGGAGAAACCCTCTTCACACAAACTTCAAGAAATGAACTGAAGAAACCCTCTTCACAAAAAGTTCAAGAAATCAAATGAAAGGAAGAGCAAGATGATTTTGAGTGTTTTTGCCAGTGGTTTATTTCTTTCTCGGATCAAATGGAGAAACCCTCTTCACCAAAAATTCAAGAAATGAACTGAAGAAACCCTCTTCACAAAAAATTAAAGAAATGAAATGAAAGGAAGAGCAAGATGATTTTGAGTATTTTTACCGGTAGCTTTTTTCTTTCTCGGATCAAATGGAGAAACCCTCTTCACCAAAAATTCAAAAAATGAACTGAAGAAAACCCTCTTCACGAAAAATTCAAGAAATGAAATGAAAGGAAGAGCAAGATGATTTTGAGTATTTTTACCAGTGGCTTTATTCTTTCTCGGATCAAATGGAGAAACCCTCTTCAACAAATTTCAAGAAATGAACTGAAGAAACCCTTTTCACGAAAAATTCAAGAAATGAAATGAAAGGAAGAGCAAGATGATTTTGAGTATTTTTACCGGTGGTTTTTTTCTTTCTCGGATCAAATGGAGAAACCCTCTTCATCAAAAATTCAATAAATGAACTGAATAATCCCTTTTCACGAAAAATTCAAGAAATGAAACGAAAGGAAGAGCAAGATAATTTTGAGTATTTTTTACCGGTGGCTTTTTTCTTTCTAGGATCAAACGGAGAAACCCTCTTCACCAAAAATTCAAGAAATGA
Organism: Sesamum indicum; assembly: GCF_026168435.1. Classification (NCBI taxonomy): domain Eukaryota; kingdom Viridiplantae; phylum Streptophyta; class Magnoliopsida; order Lamiales; family Pedaliaceae; genus Sesamum; species Sesamum indicum. The sequence continues at coordinate 10,997,140 of NC_142661.1, forward strand.
ACTGAAGAAAACCCTATTCACAAAAAATTCAAGAAATGAAATGAAAGGAAGAGCAAGAAAATTTTGATTATTTTTACCAGTGGTTTTTTTTCTTTCTCGGATCAAATGGAGAAACCCTCTTCACCAAAACTTCAAGAAATGAACTGAAGAAACCCTCTTCACAAAAAGTTCAAGAAATCAAATGAAAGGAAGAGCAAGATGATTTTGAGTGTTTTTGCCAGTGGTTTATTTCTTTCTCGGATCAAATGGAGAAACCCTCTTCACCAAAATTTCAAGAAATGAACTAAAGAAACTCTTTTCACGAAAAATTCAAGAAATGAAATGAAAGGAAGAACAAGATGATTTTGAGTATTTTTTACCGGTGGCTTTTTTCTTTCTCGTATCAAATGGAGAAACCCACTTCACCAAAAATTTAAGAAATGAACTGAAGAAAACCCTCTTCACGAAAAATTCAAGAAATGAAATGAAAGGAAGAACAAGATGATTTTGAGTATTTTTACCAGTGGCTTTATTCTTTCTTGGATCAAATGGAAAAACCCTCTTCACACAAACTTCAAGAAATGAACTGAAGAAACCCTCTTCACAAAAAATTCAAGAAATGAAATGAAAGGAAGAGCAAGATGATTTTGAGTATTTTTACCGGTGGCTTTTTTCTTTTTCGGATCAAATCAAGAATCCCTCTTCACCAAAAATTCAAGAAATGAACTGAAGAAACCCTCTTCATGAAAAATTCAAGAAATGAAATGAAAGGAAGAGCAAGATGATTTTGAGTATTTTTACCGGTGGTTTTTTTCTTTCTCGGATCAAATGGAGAAACCCTCTTCCTCAAAAATTCAATAAATGAACTGAATAAACCCTTTTCACGAAAAATTCAAGAAATGAAACGAAAGGAAGAGCAAGATAATTTTGAGTATTTTTTACCGGTGGCTTTTTTCTTTCTAGGATCAAACGGAGAAACCCTCTTCACCAAAAATTCAAGAAATGAACTGAAGAAACCCTATTCACAAAAAATTCAAGAAATGAAATGAAAGGAAGAGCAAGAAAATTTTGATTATTTTTACCAGTGGTTTTTTTTCTTTCTCGGATCAAATGGAGAAACCGTCTTCACCAAAACTTCAAGAAATGAACTGAAGAAACCCTCTTCACAAAAAGTTCAAGAAATCAAATGAAAGGAAGAGCAAGATGATTTTGAGTGTTTTTGCCAGTGGTTTATTTCTTTCTCGGATCAAATGGAGAAACCCTCTTCACCAAAAATTCAAGAAATGAACTAAAGAAACTCTTTTCAAGAAAAATTCAAGAAATGAAATGAAAGGAAGAACAAGATGATTTTGAGTATTTTTTACCGGTGGCTTTTTTCTTTCTCGTATCAAATGGAGAAACCCACTTCACCAAAAATTTAAGAAATGAACTGAAGAAAACCCTCTTCACGAAAAATTCAAGAAATGAAATGAAAGGAAGAACAAGATGATTTTGAGTATTTTTACCAGTGGCTTTATTCTTTCTTGGATCAAATGGAAAAACCCTCTTCACACAAACTTCAAGAAATGAACTGAAGAAAGCCTCTTCACAAAAAATTCAAGAAATGAAATGAAAGGAAGAGCAAGATGATTTTGAGTATTTTTACCGGTGGCTTTTTTCTTTTTCGGATCAAATCAAGAATCCCTCTTCACCAAAAATTCAAGAAATGAACTGAAGAAACCCTCTTCATGAAAAATTCAAGAAATGAAATGAAAGGAAGAGCAAGATGATTTTGAGTATTTTTTACCGGTGGCTTTTTTCTTTCTCGAATCAAATGGAGAAACACTATTCACCAAAAATTCAAGAAATGAACTGAAGAAACCCTCTTCACACAAACTTCAAGAAATGAACTGAAGAAACCCTCTTCACACAAACTTCAAGAAATGAACTGAAGAAACCCTCTTCACAAAAAGTTCAAGAAATCAAATGAAAGGAAGAGCAAGATGATTTTGAGTGTTTTTGCCAGTGGTTTATTTCTTTCTCGGATCAAATGGAGAAACCCTCTTCACACAAACTTCAAGAAATGAACTGAAGAAACCCTCTTCACAAAAAGTTCAAGAAATCAAATGAAAGGAAGAGCAAGATGATTTTGAGTGTTTTTGCCAGTGGTTTATTTCTTTCTCGGATCAAATGGAGAAACCCTCTTCACCAAAAATTCAAGAAATGAACTGAAGAAACCCTCTTCACAAAAAATTAAAGAAATGAAATGAAAGGAAGAGCAAGATGATTTTGAGTATTTTTACCGGTAGCTTTTTTCTTTCTCGGATCAAATGGAGAAACCCTCTTCACCAAAAATTCAAAAAATGAACTGAAGAAAACCCTCTTCACGAAAAATTCAAGAAATGAAATGAAAGGAAGAGCAAGATGATTTTGAGTATTTTTACCGGTAGCTTTTTTCTTTCTCGGATCAAATGGAGAAACCCTCTTCACCAAAAATTCAAAAAATGAACTGAAGAAAACCCTCTTCACGAAAAATTCAAGAAATGAAATGAAAGGAAGAGCAAGATGATTTTTAGTATTTTTACCAGTGGCTTTATTCTTTCTCGGATCAAATGGAGAAACCCTCTTCAGAAAAATTTCAAGAAATGAACTGAAGAAACCCTCTTTACAAAAAATTCAAGAAATGAAATGAAAGGAAGAGCACGATGATTTCGAGTATTTTTACCGGTAGTTTTTTTCTTTCTCGAATCAAATGGAGAAACCCTCTTCACCAAAAATTCAAGAAATGAACTGAAGAAACCCTCTTCACGAAAAATTCAAGAAATGAAATGAAAGGAAGAGCAAGATGATTTTGAGTATTTTTTACCGGTGGCTTTTTTCTTTCTCGGATCAAATGGAGAAACACTCTTCACCAAAAATTCAGGAAATGAACTGAAGAAACCATCTTCACGAAAAATTCAAGAAATGAAATGAAAGGAAGAGCAAGATGATTTTGAGTATTTTTACCGGTAGCTTTTTTCTTTCTCGGATCAAATGGAGAAACCCTCTTCACCAAAAATTTAAGAAATGAACTGAAGAAAACCCTCTTCACGAAAAATTCAAGAAATGAAATGAAAGGAAGAGGAAGATGATTTTGAGTATTTTTACCAGTGGCTTTATTCTTTCTCGGATCAAATGGAGAAGCCCTCTTCAACAAATTTCAAGAAATGAACTGAAGAAACCCTTTTCACGAAAAATTCAAGAAATGAAATGAAAGGAAGAGCAAGATGATTTTGAGTATTTTTACCGGTGGTTTTTTTCTTTCTCGGATCAAATGGAGAAACCCTCTTCATCAAAAATTCAATAAATGAACTGAATAAACCCTTTTCACGAAAAATTCAAGAAATGAAACGAAAGGAAGAGCAAGATAATTTTGAGTATTTTTTACCGGTGGCTTTTTTCTTTCTAGGATCAAACGGAGAAACCCTCTTCACCAAAAATTCAAGAAATGAACTGAAGAAACCCTATTCACAAAAAATTCAAGAAATGAAATGAAAGGAAGAGCAAGAAAATTTTGATTATTTTTACCAGTGGTTTTTTTTCTTTCTCGGATCAAATGGAGAAACCCTCTTCACCAAAACTTCAAGAAATGAACTGAAGAAACCCTCTTCACAAAAAGTTCAAGAAATCAAATGAAAGGAAGAGCAAGATGATTTTGAGAGTTTTTGCCAGTGGTTTATTTCTTTCTCGGATCAAATGGAGAAACCCTCTTCACCAAAAATTCAAGAAATGAACTAAAGAAACTCTTTTCACGAAAAATTCAAAAAATGAAATGAAAGGAAGAACAAGATGATTTTGAGTATTTTTTACCGGTGGCTTTTTTCTTTCTCGTATCAAATGGAGAAACCCACTTCACCAAAAATTTAAGAAATGAACTGAAGAAAACCCTCTTCACGAAAAATTCAAGAAATGAAATGAAAGGAAGAACAAGATGATTTTGAGTATTTTTACCAGTGGCTTTATTCTTTCTTGGATCAAATGGAAAAACCCTCTTCACACAAACTTCAAGAAATGAACTGAAGAAACCCTCTTCACGAAAAATTCAAGAAATGAAATGAAAGGAAGAGCAAGATGATTTTGAGTATTTTTACCGGTGGTTTTTTTCTTTCTCGGATCAAATAGAGAAACCCTCTTCATCAAAAATTCAATAAATGAACTCAAGAAACCCTCTTCACGAAAAATTCAAGAAATGAAAGGAAAGGAAGAGCAAGATGATTTTGAGTATTTTTTACCGGTGGCTTTTTTCTTTCTAGGATCAAACGGAGAAACCCTCTTCACCAAAAATTCAAGAAATGAACTGAAGAAACCCTCTTCACACAAACTTCAAGAAATGAAATGAAAGGAAGAGCAAGAAAATTTTGATTATTTTTACCAGTGGTTTTTTTTTCTTTCTCGGATCAAATGGAGAAACCCTCTTCACCAAAACTTCAAGAAATGAACTGAAGAAACCCTCTTCACAAAAAGTTCAAGAAATCAAATGAAAGGAAGAGCAAGATGATTTTGAGTATTTTTACCGGTGGTTTTTTTTTTTCTCGGATCAAATGGAGACACCCTCTTCACCAAAAATTCAAGAAATGAACTGAAGAAAGCCTCTTCACGAAAAATTCAAGAAATGAAATGAAAGGAAGAGCAAAATGATTTTGAGTATTTTTACCAGTGGCTTTATTCTTTCTCGGATCAAATGGAGAAACCCTCTTCACACAAACTTCAAGAAATGAACTGAAGAAACCCTCTTCACAAAAATTCAAGAAATGAAATGAAAGGAAGAGCAAGATGGTTTTGAGTATTTTTACCAGTAGCTTTATTCCTTCACTGATCAAATGGAGAAACCCTCTTCACCAAAAATTCAAGAAATGAACTGAAAAAACCCTCTTCACGAAAAATTCAAGAAATGAAATGAAAGGAAAAGCAAGATGATTTTGAGTATTTTTACCAGTCGCTTTATTCTTTCTTGGATCAAATGGAAAAACCCTCTTCACACAAACTTCAAGAAATGAACTGAAAAAACCCTCTTCACAAAAAATTCAAGAAATGAAATGAAAGGAAGAGCAAGATGATTTTGAGTATTTTTACCAGTGGTTTTTTTCTTTCTCGTATCAAATGGAGAAACCCTCTTCACCAAAAATTCAAGAAATGAACTGAAGAAACCCTCTTCATGAAAAATTCATGAAATGAAATGAAAGGAAGAGCAAGATGATTTTGAGTATTTTTTACCGGTGGCTTTTTTCTTTCTCAGATCAAATGGAGAAACCCTCTTCACCAAAAATTCAAGAAATGAACTGAAGAAACCCTCTTCACGAAAAATTCAAGAAATGAAATGAAAGGAAGAGCAAGATGATTTTGAGTATTTTAACAGTGGTTTTTTTCTTCCTCGGATCAAATGGAGAAACCCTCTTCACCAAAAATTCAAGAAATGAACTGAATAAACCCTCTTCACGAAAAATTCAAGAAATGAAATGAAAGGAAGAGCAAGATGATTTTGAGTATTTTTTACCGGTGGCTTTTTTCTTTCTTGGATCAAATGGAGAAACCCTCTTCACCAAAAATTCAAAAAAAAAAAACTGAAGAAACCGTATTCACGAAAAATTCCAGAAATGAAATGACAGGAAGAGCAAGATGATTTTGAATATTTACTGGTAGCTTTTTTCTTTCTCGGATCAAATGGAGAAACCCTCTTCACCAAAAATTCAAGAAATGAACTGAAGAAACCCTTTTCACGAAAAATTCAAGAAATGAAATGAAAGGAAGAGCAAGATGATTTTGAGTATTTTTACCAGTGGCTTTGTTCTTTCTTGGATCAAATGGAAAAACCCTCTTCACACAAACTTCAAGAAATGAACTGAAGAAACCCTCTTCACAAAAAATTCAAGAAATGAAATGAAAGGAAGAGCAAGATGATTTTGAGTATTTTTACCAGTAGCTTTATTCCCTCACGGATCAAATGGAGAAACCCTCTTCACCAAAAATTCAAGAAATGAACTGAAAAAACCCTCTTCACGAAAAATTCAAGAAATGAAATGAAAGGAAAAGCAAGATGATTTTGAGTATTTTTACCAGTGGCTTTATTCTTTCTTGGATCAAATGGAAAAACCCTCTTCACACAAACTTCAAGAAATGAACTGAAGAAACCCTCTTCACAAAAAATTCAAGAAATGAAATGAAAGGAAGAGCAAGATGATTTTGAGTATTTTTACCAATGGTTTTTTTCTTTCTCGTATCAAATGGAGAAACCCTCTTCACCAAAAATTCAAGAAATGAACTGAAGAAACCCTCTTCACGAAAAATTCAAGAAATGAAATGAAAGGAAGAGCAAAATGATTTTGAGTATTTTTACCAGTGGCTTTATTCTTTCTCGGATCAAATGGAGAAACCCTCTTCACACAAACTTCAAGAAATGAACTGAAGAAACACTCTTCACAAAAAATTCAAGAAATGAAATGAAAGGAAGAGCAAGATGATTTTGAGTATTTTTACCAGTAGCTTTATTCCTTCACGGATCAAATGGAGAAACCCTCTTCACCAAAAATTCAAGAAATGAACTGAAGAAACCCTCTTCACGAAAAATTCAAGAAATGAAATGAAAGGAAGAGCAAAATAATTTTGAGTATTTTTACCAGTGGCTTTATTCTTTCTTGGATCAAATGGAAAAACCCTCTTCACACAAACTTGAAGAAATGAACTGAAGAAACCCTGTTCACAAAAAATTCAAGAAATGAAATGAAAGGAAAAGCAAGATGATTTTGAGTATTTTTACCAGTGGTTTTTTTCTTTCTCGTATCAAATGGAGAAACCCTCTTCACCAAAAATTTAAGAAATGAACTGAAGAAAAACCCTCTTCACGAAAAATTCAAGAAATGAAATGAAAGGAAGAGCAAGATGATTTTGAGCATTTTTTACCGGTGGCTTTTTTCCTTCTCGGATCAAATGGAGAAACCCTCTTCACGAAAAATTCAAGAAATGAAATGAAAGGAAGAGCAAAATGATTTTGAGTATTTTTACCAGTGGCTTTATTCTTTCTCGGATCAAATGGAGAAACCCTCTTCACACAAACTTCAAGAAATGTACTGAAGAAACCCTCTTCACAAAAAATTCAAGAAATGAAATGAAAGGAAGAGCAAGATGATTTTGAGTATTTTTACCAGTAGCTTTATTCCTTCACGGATCAAATGGAGAAACCCTCTTCACCAAAAATTCAAGAAATGAACTGAAAAAACCCTCTTCACGAAAAATTCAAGAAATGAAATGAAAGGAAAAGCAAGATGATTTTGAGTATTTTTACCAGTGGCTTTATTCTTTCTTGGATCAAATGGAAAAACCCTCTTCACACAAACTTCAAGAAATGAACTGAAGAAACCCTCTTCACAAAAAATTCAAGAAATGAAATGAAAGGAAGAGCAAGATGATTTTGAGTATTTTTACCAATGGTTTTTTTCTTTCTCGTATCAAATGGAGAAACCCTCTTCACCAAAAATTCAAGAAATGAACTGAAGAAACCCTCTTCACGAAACATTCAAGAAATGAAATGAAAGGAAGAGCAAGATGATTTTGAGTATTTTTTACCGGTGGCTTTTTTCTTTCTCAGATCAAATGTAGAAACCCTCTTCACCAAAAATACAAGAAATGAACTGAAGTAACCCTCTTCACGAAAAATTCAAGAAATGAAATGAAAGGAAGAGCAAGATGATTTTGAGTATTTTACCAGTGTTTTTTTTCTTTCTCGGATCAAATGGAGAAACCCTCTTCACCAAAAATTCAAGAAATGAACTGAAGAAACCCTTTTCACCAAAATTCAAAAAAAAAAACTGAAGAAACCCTATTCACGAAAGATTCAAGAAATGAAATGAAAGGAAGAGCAAGATTATTTTGAGTATTTTTACCAGTAGCCTTATTCTTTTCTCGGATCAAATGGAGAAACCCTCTTCACACAAATTTCAAGAAATGAACTAAAGAAAAACCCTCTTCACAAAAAATTCAAGAAATGAAATGAAAGGAAGAGCAAGATGATTTTGAGTATTTTACCAGTGGTTTTTTTCTTTCTCGGATGAAATGGGAAACCCTCTTCACCAAAAATTCAAGAAATGAACTGAAGAAACCCTCTTCACGAAAAATTCAAGAAATGATGAAAGGAAGAGTAAGATGATTTTGAGTATTTTTACCGGTGGCTTTTTTGTTTCTCGGATCAAATGGAGAAACCCTCTTCACCAAAAATTCAAGAAATGAACTGAAGAAACCCTCTTCACGAAAAATTCAAGAAATGAAATGAAAGGAAGAGCAAGACGATTTTGAGTATTTTTACCAGTAGATTTATTTTTTCTCCGATCAAATCGAGAAACCATCTTCACACAAATTTCAAGAAATGTACTCAAGAAACCCTCTTCACGAAAAATTCAAGAAATGAAATGAAAGGAAGAGCAAGATGATTTTGAGTATTTTTTACCGGTGGCTTTTTTCTTTCTCAGATCAAATGGAGAAACCCTCTTCACCAAAAATACAAGAAATGAACTGAAGTAACCCTCTTCACGAAATATTCAAGAAATGAAATGAAAGGAAGAGGAAGATGATTTTGAGTATTTTACCAGTGGTTTTTTTCTTTCTCGGATCAAATGGAGAAACCCTCTTCACCAAAAATTCAAGAAATGAACTGAAGAAACCCTCTTCACCAAAATTCAAAAAAAAAACTGAAGAAACCCTATTCACGAAAGATTTCAAGAAATGAAATGAAAGGAAGAGCAAGATTATTTTGAGTATTTTTACCAGTAGCCTTATTCTTTTCTCGGATCAAATGGAGAAACCCTCTTCACACAAATTTCAAGAAATGAACTGAAGAAAAACCCTCTTCACAAAAAATTCAAGAAATGAAATGAAAGGAAGAGCAAGATGATTTTGAGTATTTTACCAGTGGTTTTTTTCTTTCTCGGATGAAATGGGAAACCCTCTTCACCAAAAATTCAAGAAATGAACTGAAGAAACCCTCTTCACGAAAAATTCAAGAAATGATGAAAGGAAGAGTAAGATGATTTTGAGTATTTTTACCGGTGGCTTTTTTGTTTCTCGGATCAAATGGAGAAACCCTCTTCACCAAAAATTCAAGAAAAATGAACTGAAGAAACCCTCTTCACGAAAAATTCAAGAAATGAAATGAAAGGAAGAGCAAGACGATTTTGAGTATTTTTACCAGTAGCTTTATTCTTTCTCCGATCAAATGGAGAAACCATCTTCACACAAATTTCAAGAAATGTACTCAAGAAACCCTCTTCACGAAAAATTCAAGAAATGAAATGAAAGGAAGAGCAAGATGATTTTGAGTATTTTTTACCAGTGGCTTTTTTCTTTCTCGGATCAAATGGAGAAACCCATTTCTTCAACAATTCAAGAAATGAACTGAAGAAACCCTCTTCATTAAAAATCCAAAAAATGAAATGAAAGGAAGAGCAAGATGATTTTGAGTATTTTTTACCGGTGGCTTTATTCTTTCTCGGATCAAATGGAGAAACCCTCTTCACACAAACTTCAAGAAATGAACTGAAGAAACACTCTTCACAAAAAATTCAAGAAATGAAATGAAAGGAAGAGCAAGATGATTTTGAGTATTTTTACCAGTAGATTTATTCCTTCACTGATCAAATGGAGAAACCCTCTTCACCAAAAATTCAAGAAATGAACTGAAAAAACCCTCTTCACGAAAAATTCAAGAAATGAAATGAAAGGAAAAGCAAGATGATTTTGAGTATTTTTACCAGTGGCTTTATTCTTTCTTGGATCAAATGGAAAAACCCTCTTCACACAAACTTCAAGAAATGAACTGAAGAAACCCTCTTCACAAAAAATTCAAGAAATGAAATGAAAGGAAGAGCAAGATGATTTTGAGTATTTTTTACCGGTGGCTTTTTTCTTTCTCAGATCAAATGGAGAAACCCTCTTCACCAAAAATACAAGAAATGAACTGAAGAAACCCTCTTCACGAAAAATTCAAGAAATGAAATGAAAGGAAGAGCAAGATGATTTTGAGTATTTTACCAGTGGTTTTTTTCTTTCTCGGATCAAATGGAGAAACCCTCTTCACCAAAAATTCAAGAAATGAACTGAAGAAACCCTTTTCACCAAAATTCAAAAAAAAAAAACTGAAGGAACCCTATTCACGAAAGATTCAAGAAATGAAATGAAAGGAAGAGCAAGATTATTTTGAGTATTTTTACCAGTAGCCTTATTCTTTCTCGGATCAAATGGAGAAACCCTCTTCACACAAATTTCAAGAAATGAACTGAAGAAAAACCCTCTTCACAAAAAATTCAAGAAATGAAATGAAAGGAAGAGCAAGATGATTTTGAGTACTTTACCAGTGGTTTTTTTCTTTCTCGGATGAAATGGGAAACCCTCTTCACCAAAAATTCAAGAAATGAACTGAAGAAACCCTCTTCACGAAAAATTCAAGAAATGATGAAAGGAAGAGCAAGACGCTTTTGAGTATTTTTACCAGTAGCTTTATTCTTTCTCGGATCAAATGGAGAAACCATCTTCACACAAATTTCAAGAAATGTACTCAAGAAACCCTCTTCACGAAAAATTCAAGAAATGAAATGAAAGGAAGAGCAAGATGATTTTGAGTATTTTTTACCAGTGGCTTTTTTCTTTCTCGGATCAAATGGAGAAACCCATTTCTTCAAAAATTCAAGAAATGAACTGAAGAAACCCTCTTCATTAAAAATCCAAAAAATGAAATGAAAGGAAGAGCAAGATGATTTTGAGTATTTTTTACCGGTGGCTTTTTTCTTTCTCGGATCAAATGGAGAAACCCTCTTCACCAAAAATTCAAGAAATGAACAGAATAAACCCTCTTCACGAAAAATTCAAGAAATGAAATGAAAGGAAGAGCAAAATGATTTTGAGTATTTTTACCAGTGGCTTTATTCTTTCTCGGATCAAATGGAGAAACCCTCTTCACACAAACTTCAAGAAAATGAACTGAAGAAACCCTCTTCACAAAAAATTCAAGAAATGAAATGAAAGGAAGAGCAAGATGATTTTGAGTATTTTTACCAGTAGCTTTATTCCTTCACGGATCAAATGGAGAAACCCTCTTCACCAAAAATTCAAGAAATGAACTGAAAAAACCCTCCTCACGAAAAATTCAAGAAATGAAATGAAAGGAAAAGCAAGATGATTTTGAGTATTTTTACCAGTGGCTTTATTCTTTCTTGGATCAAATGGAAAGACCCTCTTCACACAAACTTGAAGAAATGAACTGAAGAAACCCTCTTCACAAAAAATTCAAGAAATGAAATGAAAGGTAGAGCAAGATGATTTTGAGTATTTTTACCAGTGGTTTTTTTCTTTCTCGTATCAAATGGAGAAACCCTCTTCACCAAAAATTCAAGAAATGAACTGAAGAAACCCTCTTCACGAAAAATTCAAGAAATGAAATGAAAGGAAGAGCAAGATGATTTTGAGTATTTTTTACCGGTGGCTTTTTTCTTTCTCAGATCAAATGGAGAAACCCTCATCACCAAAAATTCAAGAAATGAACTGAAGAAACCCTCTTCACGAAAAATTCAAGAAATGAAATGAAAGGAAGAGCAAGATGATTTTGAGTATTTTACCAGTGGTTTTTTTCTTTCTCGTATCAAATGGAGAAACCCTCTTCACCAAAAATTCAAGAAATGAACTGAAATAACCCTCTTCACGAAAAATTCAAGAAATGAAATGAAAGGAAAAGCAAGATGATTTTGAGTATTTTTACCAGTGGCTTTATTCTTTCTTGGATCAAATGGAAAAACCCTCTTCACACAAACTTGAAGAAATGAACTGAAGAAACCCTGTTCACAAAAAATTCAAGAAATGAAATGAAAGGAAAAGCAAGATGATTTTGAGTATTTTTACCAGTGGTTTTTTTCTTTCTCGTATCAAATGGAGAAACCCTCTTCACCAAAAATTTAAGAAATGAACTGAAGAAAAACCCTCTTCACGAAAAATTCAAGAAATGAAATGAAAGGAAGAGCAAGATGATTTTGAGCATTTTTTACCGGTGGCTTTTTTCTTTCTCGGATCAAATGGAGAAACCCTCTTCACGAAAAATTCAAGAAATGAAATGAAAGGAAGAGCAAAATGATTTTGAGTATTTTTACCAGTGGCTTTATTCTTTCTCGGATCAAATGGAGAAACCCTCTTCACACAAACTTCAAGAAATGAACTGAAGAAACCCTCTTCACAAAAAATTCAAGAAATGAAATGAAAGGAAGAGCAAGATGATTTTGAGTATTTTTACCAGTAGCTTTATTCCTTCACGGATCAAATGGAGAAACCCTCTTCACCAAAAATTCAAGAAATGAACTGAAAAAACCCTCTTCACGAAAAATTCAAGAAATGAAATGAAAGGAAGAGCAAGATGATTTTGAGTATTTTTCCCTGTGGCTTTTTTCTTTCTCAGATCAAATGGAGAAACCCTCTTCACCAAAAATACAAGAAATGAACTGAAGTAACCCTCTTCACGAAAAATTCAAGAAATGAAATGAAAGGAAGAGCAAGATGATTTTGAGTATTTTACCAGTGGTTTTTTTCTTTCTCGTATCAAATGGAGAAACCCTCTTCACCAAAAATTCAAGAAATGAACTGAAGAAACCCTCTTCACGAAAAATTCAAGAAATGAAATGAAAGGAAGAGCAAGATGATTTTGAGTATTTTTTACCGGTGGCTTTTTTCTTTCTCGGATCAAATGGAGAAACCCATTTCTTCAAAAATTCAAGAAATGAACTGAAGAAACCCTCTTCATTAAAAATCCAAAAAATGAAATGAAAGGAAGAGCAAGATGATTTTGAGTATTTTTTACCGGTGGCTTTTTTCTTTCTCGGATCAAATGGAGAAACCCTCTTCACCAAAAATTCAAGAAATGAACAGAATAAACCCTCTTCACGAAAAATTCAAGAAATGAAATGAAAGGAAGAGCAAAATGATTTTGAGTATTTTTACCAGTGGCTTTATTCTTTCTCGGATCAAATGGAGAAACCCTCTTCACACAAACTTCAAGAAAATGAACTGAAGAAACCCTCTTCACAAAAAATTCAAGAAATGAAATGAAAGGAAGAGCAAGATGATTTTGAGTATTTTTACCAGTAGCTTTATTCCTTCACGGATCAAATGGAGAAACCCTCTTCACCAAAAATTCAAGAAATGAACTGAAAAAACCCTCCTCACGAAAAATTCAAGAAATGAAATGAAAGGAAAAGCAAGATGATTTTGAGTATTTTTACCAGTGGCTTTATTCTTTCTTGGATCAAATGGAAAGACCCTCTTCACACAAACTTGAAGAAATGAACTGAAGAAACCCTCTTCACAAAAAATTCAAGAAATGAAATGAAAGGTAGAGCAAGATGATTTTGAGTATTTTTACCAGTGGTTTTTTTCTTTCTCGTATCAAATGGAGAAACCCTCTTCACCAAAAATTCAAGAAATGAACTGAAGAAACCCTCTTCACGAAAAATTCAAGAAATGAAATGAAAGGAAGAGCAAGATGATTTTGAGTATTTTTTACCGGTGGCTTTTTTCTTTCTCAGATCAAATGGAGAAACCCTCATCACCAAAAATTCAAGAAATGAACTGAAGAAACCCTCTTCACGAAAAATTCAAGAAATGAAATGAAAGGAAGAGCAAGATGATTTTGAGTATTTTACCAGTGGTTTTTTTCTTTCTCGTATCAAATGGAGAAACCCTCTTCACCAAAAATTCAAGAAATGAACTGAAATAACCCTCTTCACGAAAAATTCAAGAAATGAAATGAAAGGAAAAGCAAGATGATTTTGAGTATTTTTACCAGTGGCTTTATTCTTTCTTGGATCAAATGGAAAAACCCTCTTCACACAAACTTGAAGAAATGAACTGAAGAAACCCTGTTCACAAAAAATTCAAGAAATGAAATGAAAGGAAAAGCAAGATGATTTTGAGTATTTTTACCAGTGGTTTTTTTCTTTCTCGTATCAAATGGAGAAACCCTCTTCACCAAAAATTTAAGAAATGAACTGAAGAAAAACCCTCTTCACGAAAAATTCAAGAAATGAAATGAAAGGAAGAGCAAGATGATTTTGAGCATTTTTTACCGGTGGCTTTTTTCTTTCTCGGATCAAATGGAGAAACCCTCTTCACGAAAAATTCAAGAAATGAAATGAAAGGAAGAGCAAAATGATTTTGAGTATTTTTACCAGTGGCTTTATTCTTTCTCGGATCAAATGGAGAAACCCTCTTCACACAAACTTCAAGAAATGAACTGAAGAAACCCTCTTCACAAAAAATTCAAGAAATGAAATGAAAGGAAGAGCAAGATGATTTTGAGTATTTTTACCAGTAGCTTTATTCCTTCACGGATCAAATGGAGAAACCCTCTTCACCAAAAATTCAAGAAATGAACTGAAAAAACCCTCTTCACGAAAAATTCAAGAAATGAAATGAAAGGAAGAGCAAGATGATTTTGAGTATTTTTCCCTGTGGCTTTTTTCTTTCTCAGATCAAATGGAGAAACCCTCTTCACCAAAAATACAAGAAATGAACTGAAGTAACCCTCTTCACGAAAAATTCAAGAAATGAAATGAAAGGAAGAGCAAGATGATTTTGAGTATTTTACCAGTGGTTTTTTTCTTTCTCGTATCAAATGGAGAAACCCTCTTCACCAAAAATTCAAGAAATGAACTGAAGAAACCCTCTTCACGAAAAATTCAAGAAATGAAATGAAAGGAAGAGCAAGATGATTTTGAGTATTTTTTACCGGTGGCTTTTTTCTTTCTCGGATCAAATGGAGAAACCCATTTCTTCAAAAATTCAAGAAATGAACTGAAGAAACCCTCTTCATTAAAAATCCAAAAAATGAAATGAAAGGAAGAGCAAGATGATTTTGAGTATTTTTTACCGGTGGCTTTTTTCTTTCTCGGATCAAATGGAGAAACCCTCTTCACCAAAAATTCAAGAAATGAACAGAATAAACCCTCTTCACGAAAAATTCAAGAAATGAAATGAAAGGAAGAGCAAAATGATTTTGAGTATTTTTACCAGTGGCTTTATTCTTTCTCGGATCAAATGGAGAAACCCTCTTCACACAAACTTCAAGAAAATGAACTGAAGAAACCCTCTTCACAAAAAATTCAAGAAATGAAATGAAAGGAAGAGCAAGATGATTTTGAGTATTTTTACCAGTAGCTTTATTCCTTCACGGATCAAATGGAGAAACCCTCTTCACCAAAAATTCAAGAAATGAACTGAAAAAACCCTCCTCACGAAAAATTCAAGAAATGAAATGAAAGGAAAAGCAAGATGATTTTGAGTATTTTTACCAGTGGCTTTATTCTTTCTTGGATCAAATGGAAAGACCCTCTTCACACAAACTTGAAGAAATGAACTGAAGAAACCCTCTTCACAAAAAATTCAAGAAATGAAATGAAAGGTAGAGCAAGATGATTTTGAGTATTTTTACCAGTGGTTTTTTTCTTTCTCGTATCAAATGGAGAAACCCTCTTCACCAAAAATTCAAGAAATGAACTGAAGAAACCCTCTTCACGAAAAATTCAAGAAATGAAATGAAAGGAAGAGCAAGATGATTTTGAGTATTTTTTACCGGTGGCTTTTTTCTTTCTCAGATCAAATGGAGAAACCCTCATCACCAAAAATTCAAGAAATGAACTGAAGAAACCCTCTTCACGAAAAATTCAAGAAATGAAATGAAAGGAAGAGCAAGATGATTTTGAGTATTTTACCAGTGGTTTTTTTCTTTCTCGTATCAAATGGAGAAACCCTCTTCACCAAAAATTCAAGAAATGAACTGAAATAACCCTCTTCACGAAAAATTCAAGAAATGAAATGAAAGGAAAAGCAAGATGATTTTGAGTATTTTTACCAGTGGCTTTATTCTTTCTTGGATCAAATGGAAAAACCCTCTTCACACAAACTTGAAGAAATGAACTGAAGAAACCCTGTTCACAAAAAATTCAAGAAATGAAATGAAAGGAAAAGCAAGATGATTTTGAGTATTTTTACCAGTGGTTTTTTTCTTTCTCGTATCAAATGGAGAAACCCTCTTCACCAAAAATTTAAGAAATGAACTGAAGAAAAACCCTCTTCACGAAAAATTCAAGAAATGAAATGAAAGGAAGAGCAAGATGATTTTGAGCATTTTTTACCGGTGGCTTTTTTCTTTCTCGGATCAAATGGAGAAACCCTCTTCACGAAAAATTCAAGAAATGAAATGAAAGGAAGAGCAAAATGATTTTGAGTATTTTTACCAGTGGCTTTATTCTTTCTCGGATCAAATGGAGAAACCCTCTTCACACAAACTTCAAGAAATGAACTGAAGAAACCCTCTTCACAAAAAATTCAAGAAATGAAATGAAAGGAAGAGCAAGATGATTTTGAGTATTTTTACCAGTAGCTTTATTCCTTCACGGATCAAATGGAGAAACCCTCTTCACCAAAAATTCAAGAAATGAACTGAAAAAACCCTCTTCACGAAAAATTCAAGAAATGAAATGAAAGGAAGAGCAAGATGATTTTGAGTATTTTTCCCTGTGGCTTTTTTCTTTCTCAGATCAAATGGAGAAACCCTCTTCACCAAAAATACAAGAAATGAACTGAAGTAACCCTCTTCACGAAAAATTCAAGAAATGAAATGAAAGGAAGAGCAAGATGATTTTGAGTATTTTACCAGTGGTTTTTTTCTTTCTCGTATCAAATGGAGAAACCCTCTTCACCAAAAATTCAAGAAATGAACTGAAGAAACCCTCTTCACGAAAAATTCAAGAAATGAAATGAAAGGAAGAGCAAGATGATTTTGAGTATTTTTTACCGGTGGCTTTTTTCTTTCTCGGATCAAATGGAGAAACCCTCTTCACCAAAAATACAAGAAATGAACTGAAGTAACCCTCTTCACGAAAAATTCAAGAAATGAAATGAAAGGAAGAGCAAGATGATTTTGAGTATTTTACCAGTGGTTTTTTTCTTTCTCGGATCAAATGGAGAAACCCTCTTCACCAAAAATTCAAGAAATGAACTGAAGAAACCCTTTTCACCAAAATTCAAAAAAAAAAACTGAAGAAACCCTATTCACGAAAGATTCAAGAAATGAAATGAAAGGAAGAGCAAGATTATTTTGAGTATTTTTACCAGTAGCCTTATTCTTTTCTCGGATCAAATGGAGAAACCCTCTTCACACAAATTTCAAGAAATGAACTGAAGAAACCCTCTTCACAAAAAAATCAAGAAATGAAATGAAAGGAAGAGCAAGATGATTTTGAGTATTTTTACCAATGGTTTTTTTCTTTCTCGTATCAAATGGAGAAACCCTCTTCACCAAAAATTCAAGAAATGAACTGAAGAAACCCTCTTCACGAAAAATTCAAGAAATGAAATGAAAGGAAGAGCAAGATGATTTTGAGTATTTTTTACCGGTGGCTTTTTTCTTTCTCAGATCAAATGGAGAAACCCTCTTCACCAAAAATACAAGAAATGAACTGAAGTAACCCTCTTAAAGAAAAATTCAAGAAATGAAATGAAAGGAAGAGCAAGATGATTTTGAGTATTTTACCAGTGGTTTTTTTCTTTCTCGGATCAAAAGGAGAAACCCTCTTCACCAAAAATTCAAGAAATGAACTGAACAAACCCTTTTCACCAAAATTCAAAAAAAAAAACTGAAGAAACCCTATTCACGAAAGATTCAAGAAATGAAATGAAAGGAAGAGCAAGATTATTTTGAGTATTTTTACCAGTAGCCTTATTCTTTTCTCGGATCAAATGGAGAAACCCTCTTCACACAAATTTCAAGAAATGAACTAAAGAAAAACCCTCTTCACAAAAAATTCAAGAAATGAAATGAAAGGAAGAGCAAGATGATTTTGAGTATTTTACCAGTGGTTTTTTTCTTTCTCGGATGAAATGGGAAACCCTCTTCACCAAAAATTCAAGAAATGAACTGAAGAAACCCTCTTCACGAAAAATTCAAGAAATGATGAAAGGAAGAGTAAGATGATTTTGAGTATTTTTACCGGTGGCTTTTTTGTTTCTCGGATCAAATGGAGAAACCCTCTTCACCAAAAATTTCAAGAAATGAACTGAAGAAACCCTCTTCACGAAAAATTCAAGAAATGAAATGAAAGGAAGAGCAAGACGATTTTGAGTATTTTTACCAGTAGCTTTATTCTTTCTCCGATCAAATGGAGAAACCATCTTCACACAAATTTCAAGAAATGTACTCAAGAAACCCTCTTCACGAAAAATTCAAGAAATGAAATGAAAGGAAGAGCAAGATGATTTTGAGTATTTTTTACCGGTGGCTTTTTTCTTTCTCAGATCAAATGGAGAAACCCTCTTCACCAAAAATACAAGAAATGAACTGAAGTAACCCTCTTCACGAAAAATTCAAGAAATGAAATGAAAGGAAGAGCAAGATGATTTTGAGTATTTTACCAGTGGTTTTTTTCTTTCTCGGATCAAATGGAGAAACCCTCTTCACCAAAAATTCAAGAAATGAACTGAAGAAACCCTCTTCACCAAAATTCAAAAAAAAAAAACTGAAGAAACCCTATTCACGAAAGATTCAAGAAATGAAATGAAAGGAAGAGCAAGATTATTTTGAGTATTTTTACCAGTAGCCTTATTCTTTTCTCGGATCAAATGGAGAAACCCTCTTCACACAAATTTCAAGAAATGAACTGAAGAAAAACCCTCTTCACAAAAAATTCAAGAAATGAAATGAAAGGACGAGCAAGATGATTTTGAGTATTTTACCAGTGGTTTTTTTCTTTCTCGGATGAAATGGGAAACCCTCTTCACCAAAAATTCAAGAAATGAACTGAAGAAACCCTCTTCACGAAAAATTCAAGAAATGATGAAAGGAAGAGTAAGATGATTTTGAATATTTTTACCGGTGGCTTTTTTGTTTCTCGGATCAAATGGAGAAACCCTCTTCACCAAAAATTCAAGAAATGAACTGAAGAAACCCTCTGCACGAAAAATTCAAGAAATGAAATGAAAGGAAGAGCAAGACGATTTTGAGTATTTTTACCAGTAGCTTTATTCTTTCTTCGATCAAATGGAGAAACCATCTTCACACAAATTTCACGAAATGTACTCAAGAAACCCTCTTCACGAAAAATTCAAGAAAGGAAATGAAAGGAAGAGCAAGATGATTTTGAGTATTTTTTACCAGTGGCTTTTTTCTTTCTCGGATCAAATGGAGAAACCCATTTCTTCAAAAATTCAAGAAATGAACTGAAGAAACCCTCTTCATTAAAAATCCAAAAAAATGAAATGAAAGGAAGAGCAAGATGATTTTGAGTATTTTTTACCGGTGGCTTTATTCTTTCTCGGATCAAATGGAGAAACCCTCTTCACACAAACTTCAAGAAATGAACTGAAGAAACACTCTTCACAAAAAATTCAAGAAATGAAATGAAAGGAAGAGCAAGATGATTTTGAGTATTTTTACCAGTAGATTTATTCCTTCACTGATCAAATGGAGAAACCCTCTTCACCAAAAATTCAAGAAATGAACTGAAAAAACCCTCTTCACGAAAAATTCAAGAAATGAAATGAAAGGAAAAGCAAGATGATTTTGAGTATTTTTACCAGTGGCTTTATTCTTTCTTGGATCAAATGGAAAAACCCTCTTCACACAAACTTCAAGAAATGAACTGAAGAAACCCTCTTCACAAAAAATTCAAGAAATGAAATGAAAGGAAGAGCAAGATGATTTTGAGTATTTTTTACCGGTGGCTTTTTTCTTTCTCAGATCAAATGGAGAAACCCTCTTCACCAAAAATACAAGAAATGAACTGAAGAAACCCTCTTCACCAAAAATACAAGAAATGAACTGAAGAAACCCTCTTCACGAAAAATTCAAGAAATGAAATGAAAGGAAGAGCAAGATGATTTTGAGTATTTTACCAGTGGTTTTTTTCTTTCTCGGATCAAATGGAGAAACCCTCTTCACCAAAAATTCAAGAAATGAACTGAAGAAACCCTCTTCACCAAAATTCAAAAAAAAAAACTGAAGGAACCCTATTCACGAAAGATTCAAGAAATGAAATGAAAGGAAGAGCAAGATTATTTTGAGTATTTTTACTAGTAGCCTTATTCTTTCTCGGATCAAATGGAGAAACCCTCTTCACACAAATTTCAAGAAATGAACTGAAGAAAAACCCTCTTCACAAAAAATTCAAGAAATGAAATGAAAGGAAGAGCAAGATGATTTTGAGTACTTTACCAGTGGTTTTTTTCTTTCTCGGATGAAATGGGAAACCCTCTTCACCAAAAATTCAAGAAATGAACTGAAGAAACCCTCTTCACGAAAAATTCAAGAAATGATGAAAGGAAGAGCAAGACGCTTTTGAGTATTTTTACCAGTAGCTTTATTCTTTCTCGGATCAAATGGAGAAACCATCTTCACACAAATTTCAAGAAATGAACTGAAGAAAGCCTCTTTACAAAAAATTCAAGAAATGAAATGAAAGGAAGAGCAAGATGATTTTGAGTATTTTTTACCAGTAGCTTTATTCCTTCACGGATCAAATGGAGAAACCCTCTTCACCAAAAATTCAAGAAATGAACTGAAAAAACCCTCCTCACGAAAAATTCAAGAAATGAAATGAAAGGAAAAGCAAGATGATTTTGAGTATTTTTACCAGTGGCTTTATTCTTTCTTGGATCAAATGGAAAAACCCTCTTCACACAAACTTGAAGAAATGAACTGAAGAAACCCTCTTCACAAAAAATTCAAGAAATGAAATGAAAGGTAGAGCAAGATGATTTTGAGTATTTTGACCAGTGGTTTTTTTCTTTCTCGTATCAAATGGAGAAACCCTCTTCACCAAAAATTCAAGAAATGAACTGAAGAAACCCTCTTCACGAAAAATTCAAGAAATGAAATGAAAGGAAGAGCAAGATGATTTTGAGTATTTTTTACGGGTGGCTTTTTTCTTTCTCAGATCAAATGGAGAAACCCTCATCACCAAAAATTCAAGAAATGAACTGAAGAAACCCTCTTCACGAAAAATTCAAGAAATGAAATGAAAGGAAGAGCAAGATGATTTTGAGTATTTTACCAGTGGTTTTTTTCTTTCTCGGATCAAATGGAGAAACCCTCTTCACCAAAAATTCAAGAAATGAACTGAAGAAACCCTCTTCACCAAAATTCAAAAAAAAAATACTGAAGAAACCCTATTCACGAAAGATTCAAGAAATGAAATGAAAGGAAGAGCAAGATTATTTTGAGTATTTTTACCAGTAGCCTTATTCTTTCTCGGATCAAATGGAGAAACCCTCTTCACACAAATTTCAAGAAATGAACTGAAGAAAAACCCTCTTCACAAAAAATTCAAGAAATGAAATGAAAGGAAGAGCAAGATGATTTTGAGTATTTTACCAGTGGTTTTTTTCTTTCTCGGATGAAATGGGAAACCCCCTTCACCAAAAATTCAAGAAATGAACTGAAGAAACCCTCTTCACGAAAAATTCAAGAAATGATGAAAGGAAGAGTAAGATGATTTTGAGTATTTTTACCGGTGGTTTTTTTGTTTCTCGGATCAAATGGAGAAACCCTCTTCACCAAAAATTCAAGAAATGAACTGAAGAAACCCTCTTCACGAAAAATTCAAGAAATGAAATGAAAGGAAGAGCAAGACGATTTTGAGTATTTTTACCAGTAGCTTTATTCTTTCTCGGAATAAATGGAGAAACCATCTTCACACAAATTTCAAGAAATGTACTCAAGAAACCCTCTTCACGAAAAATTCAAGAAATGAAATGAAAGGAAGAGCAAGATGATTTTGAGTATTTTTTATCGGTGGCTTTTTTCTTTCTCGGATCAAATGGAGAAACCCATTTCTTTAAAAATTCAAGAAATGAACTGAAGAAACCCTCTTCATTAAAAATCCAAAAAACGAAATGAAAGGAAGAGCAAGATGATTTTGAGTATTTTTTACCGGTGGCTTTTTTCTTTCTCGGATCAAATGGAGAAACCCTCTTCACCAAAAATTCAAGAAATGAACTGAATAAACCCTCTTCACGAAAAATTCAAGAAATGAAATGAAAGGAAGAGCAAAATGATTTTGAGTATTTTTACCAGTGGCTTTATTCTTTCTCGGATCAAATGGAGAAACCCTCTTCACACAAACTTCAAGAAAATGAACTGAAGAAACTCTCTTCACAAAAAATTCAAGAAATGAAATGAAAGGAAGAGCAAGATGATTTTGAGTATTTTTACTAGTAGCTTTATTCCTTCACGGATCAAATGGAGAAACCCTCTTCACCAAAAATTCAAGAAATGAACTGAAAAAACCCTCCTCACGAAAAATTCAAGAAATGAAATGAAAGGAAAAGCAAGATGATTTTGAGTATTTTTACCAGTGGCTTTATTCTTTCTTGGATCAAATGGAAAAACCCTCTTCACACAAACTTGAAGAAATGAACTGAAGAAACCCTCTTCACAAAAAATTCAAGAAATGAAATGAAAGGTAGAGCAAGATGATTTTGAGTATTTTGACCAGTGGTTTTTTTCTTTCTCGTATCAAATGGAGAAACCCTCTTCACCAAAAATTCAAGAAATGAACTGAAGAAACCCTCTTCACGAAAAATTCAAGAAATGAAATGAAAGGAAGAGCAAGATGATTTTGAGTATTTTTTAGCGGTGGCTTTTTTCTTTCTCAGATCAAATGGAGAAACCCTCATCACCAAAAATTCAAGAAATGAACTGAAGAAACCCTCTTCACGAAAAATTCACGAAATGAAATGAAAGGAAGAGCAAGATGATTTTGAGTATTTTACCAGTGGTTTTTTTCTTTCTCGGATCAAATGGAGAAACCCTCTTCACTAAAAATTCAAGAAATGAACTGAAGAAACCCTCTTCACCAAAATTCAAAAAAAAAAAACTGAAGAAACCCTATTCACGAAAGATTCAAGAAATGAAATGAAAGGAAGAGCAAGATTATTTTGAGTATTTTTACCAGTAGCCTTATTCTTTCTCGGATCAAATGGAGAAACCCTCTTCACACAAATTTCAAGAAATGAACTGAAGAAAAACCCTCTTCACAAAAAATTCAAGAAATGAAATGAAAGGAAGAGCAAGATGATTTTGAGTATTTTACCAGTGGTTTTTTTCTTTCTCGGATGAAATGGGAAACCCCCTTCACCAAAAATTCAAGAAATGAACTGAAGAAACCCTCTTCACGAAAAATTCAAGAAATGATGAAAGGAAGAGTAAGATGATTTTGAGTATTTTTACCGGTGGCTTTTTTGTTTCTCGGATCAAATGGAGAAACCCTCTTCACCAAAAATTCAAGAAATGAACTGAAGAAACCCTCTTCACGAAAAATTCAAGAAATGAAATGAAAGGAAGAGCAAGACGATTTTGAGTATTTTTTCCAGTAGCTTTATTCTTTCTCGGAATAAATGGAGAAACCATCTTCACACAAATTTCAAGAAATGTACTCAAGAAACCCTCTTCACGAAAAATTCAAGAAATGAAATGAAAGGAAGAGCAAGATGATTTTGAGTATTTTTTACCAGTGGCTATTTTCTTTTTCGGATCAAATGGAGAAACCCATTTCTTTAAAAATTCAAGAAATGAACTGAAGAAACCCTCTTCATTAAAAATCCAAAAAACGAAATGAAAGGAAGAGCAAGATGATTTTGAGTATTTTTTACCGGTGGCTTTTTTCTTTCTCGGATCAAATGGAGAAACCCTCTTCACCAAAAATTCAAGAAATGAACTGAATAAACCCTCTTCACGAAAAATTCAAGAAATGAAATGAAAGGAAGAGCAAAATGATTTTGAGTATTTTTACCAGTGGCTTTATTCTTTCTCGGATCAAATGGAGAAACCCTCTTCACACAAACTTCAAGAAAATGAACTGAAGAAACCCTCTTCACAAAAAATTCAAGAAATGAAATGAAAGGAAGAGCAAGATGATTTTGAGTATTTTTACCAGTAGCTTTATTCCTTCACGGATCAAATGGAGAAACCCTCTTCACCAAAAATTCAAGAAATGAACTGAAAAAACCCTCCTCACGAAAAATTCAAGAAATGAAATGAAAGGAAAAGCAAGATGATTTTGAGTATTTTTACCAGTGGCTTTATTCTTTCTTGGATCAAATGGAAAAACCCTCTTCACACAAACTTGAAGAAATGAACTGAAGAAACCCTCTTCACAAAAAATTCAAGAAATGAAATGAAAGGTAGAGCAAGATGATTTTGAGTATTTTGACCAGTGGTTTTTTTCTTTCTCGTATCAAATGGAGAAACCCTCTTCACCAAAAATTCAAGAAATGAACTGAAGAAACCCTCTTCACGAAAAATTCAAGAAATGAAATGAAAGGAAGAGCAAGATGATTTTGAGTATTTTTTACCGGTGGCTTTTTTCTTTCTCAGATCAAATGGAGAAACCCTCATCACCAAAAATTCAAGAAATGAACTGAAGAAACCCTCTTCACGAAAAATTCACGAAATGAAATGAAAGGAAGAGCAAGATGATTTTGAGTATTTTACCAGTGGTTTTTTTCTTTCTCGGATCAAATGGAGAAACCCTCTTCACCAAAAATTCAAGAAATGAACTGAAGAAACCCTCTTCACCAAAATTCAAAAAAAAAAACTGAAGAAACCCTATTCACGAAAGATTCAAGAAATGAAATGAAAGGAAGAGCAAGATTATTTTGAGTATTTTTACCAGTAGCCTTATTCTTTCTCGGATCAAATGGAGAAACCCTCTTCACACAAATTTCAAGAAATGAACTGAAGAAAAACCCTCTTCACAAAAAATTCAAGAAATGAAATGAAAGGAAGATCAAGATGATTTTGAGTATTTTACCAGTGGTTTTTTTCTTTCTCGGATGAAATGGGAAACCCCCTTCACCAAAAATTCAAGAAATGAACTGAAGAAACCCTCTTCACGAAAAATTCAAGAAATGATGAAAGGAAGAGTAAGATGATTTTGAGTATTTTTACCGGTGGCTTTTTTGTTTCTCGGATCAAATGGAGAAACACTCTTCACCAAAAATTCAAGAAATGAACTGAAGAAACCCTCTTCACGAAAAATTCAAGAAATGAAATGAAAGGAAGAGCAAGACGATTTTGAGTATTTTTACCAGTAGCTTTATTCTTTCTCGGATTAAATGGAGAAACCATCTTCACACAAATTTCAAGAAATGTACTCAAGAAACCCTCTTCACGAAAAATTCAAGAAATGAAATGAAAGGAAGAGCAAGATGATTTTGAGTATTTTTTACCAATGGCTTTTTTCTTTCTCGGATCAAATGGAGAAACCCATTTCTTTAAAAATTCAAGAAATGAACTGAAGAAACCCTCTACATTAAAAATCCAAAAAACGAAATGAAAGGAAGAGCAAGATGATTTTGAGTATTTTTTACCGGTGGCTTTTTTCTTTCTCGGATCAAATGGAGAAACCCTCTTCACCAAAAATTCAAGAAATGAACTGAATAAACCCTCTTCACGAAAAATTCAAGAAATGAAATGAAAGGAAGAGCAAAATGATTTTGAGTATTTTTACCAGTGGCTTTATTCTTTCTCGGATCAAATGGAGAAACCCTCTTCACACAAACATCAAGAAATGAACTGAAGAAACCCTCTTCACAAAAAATTCAAGAAATTAATTGAAAGGAAGAGCAAGATGATTTTGAGTATTTTTACCAGTAGCTTTATTCCTTCACTGATCAAATGGAGAAACCCTCTTCACCAAAAATTCAAAAGATGAACTGAAAAAACCCTCCTCACGAAAAATTCAAGAAATGAAATGAAAGGAAAAGCAAGATGATTTTGAGTATTTTTACCAGTGGCTTTATTCTTTTTTGGATCAAATGGAAAAACCCTCTTCACACAAACTTGAAGAAATGAACTGAAGAAACCCTGTTCACAAAAAATTCAAGAAATGAAATGAAAAGAAGAGCAAGATGATTTTGAGTATTTTTACCAGTGGTTTTTTTCTTTCTCGTATCAAATGGAGAAACCCTCTTCACCAAAAATTTAAGAAATGAACTGAAGAAACCCTCTTCACGAAAAATTCAAGAAATGAAATGAAAGGAAGAGCAAGATGATTTTGAGTATTTTTTACCGGTGGCTTTTTTCTTTCTCAGATCAAATGGAGAAACCCTCTTCACCAAAAATTCAAGAAATGAACTGAAGAAAACCCTCTTCACGAAAAATTCAAGAAATGAAATGAAAGGAAGAGCAAGATGATTTTGAATATTTTACCAGTGGTTTTTTTCTTTCTCGGATCAAATGGAGAAACCCTCTTCACCAAAAATTCAAGAAATGAACTGAAGAAACCCTCTTCACCAAAATTCAAAAAAAAAAACTGAAGAAACCCTATTCACGAAAGATTCAAGAAATGAAATGAAAGGAAGAGCAAGATTATTTTGAGTATTTTTACCAGTAGCCTTATTCTTTCTCGGATCAAATGGAGAAACCCTCTTCACACAAATTTCAAGAAATGAACTGAAGAAAAACCCTCTTCACAAAAAATTCAAGAAATGAAATGAAAGGAAGAGCAAGATGATTTTGAGTATTTTACCAGTGGTTTTTTTCTTTCTCGGATGAAATGGGAAACCCCCCTTCACCAAAAATTCAAGAAATGAACTGAAGAAACCCTCTTCACGAAAAATTCAAGAAATGATGAAAGGAAGAGTAAGATGATTTTGAGTATTTTTACCGGTGGCTTTTTTGTTTCTCGGATCAAATGGAGAAACCCTCTTCACCAAAAATTCAAGAAATGAACTGAAGAAACCCTCTTCACGAAAAATTCAAGAAATGAAATGAAAGGAAGAGCAAGACGATTTTGAGTATTTTTACCAGTAGCTTTATTCTTTCTCGGAATAAATGGAGAAACCATCTTCACACAAATTTCAAGAAATGTACTCAAGAAACCCTCTTCACGAAAAATTCAAGAAATGAAATGAAAGGAAGAGCAAGATGATTTTGAGTATTTTTTACCAGTGGCTTTTTTCTTTCTCGGATCAAATGGAGAAACCCATTTCTTTAAAAATTCAAGAAATGAACTGAAGAAACCCTCTTCATTAAAAATCAAAAAAACGAAATGAAAGGAAGAGCAAGATGATTTTGAGTATTTTTTACCGGTGGCTTTTTTCTTTCTCGGATCAAATGGAGAAACCCTCTTCACCAAAAATTCAAGAAATGAACTGAATAAACCCTCTTCACGAAAAATTCAAGAAATGAAATGAAAGGAAGAGCAAAATGATTTTGAGTATTTTTACCAGTGGCTTTATTCTTTCTCGGATCAAATGGAGAAACCCTCTTCACACAAACTTCAAGAAATGAACTGAAGAAACCCTCTTCACAAAAAATTCAAGAAATTAATTGAAAGGAAGAGCAAGATGATTTTGAGTATTTTTACCAGTAGCTTTATTCCTTCACTGATCAAATGGAGAAACCCTCTTCACCAAAAATTCAAAAGATGAACTGAAAAAACCCTCCTCACGAAAAATTCAAGAAATGAAATGAAAGGAAAAGCAAGATGATTTTGAGTATTTTTACCAGTGGCTTTATTCTTTTTTGGATCAAATGGAAAAACCCTCTTCACACAAACTTGAAGAAATGAACTGAAGAAACCCTGTTCACAAAAAATTCAAGAAATGAAATGAAAAGAAGAGCAAGATGATTTTGAGTATTTTTACCAGTGGTTTTTTTCTTTCTCGTATCAAATGGAGAAACCCTCTTCACCAAAAATTTAAGAAATGAACTGAAGAAACCCTCTTCACGAAAAATTCAAGAAATGAAATGAAAGGAAGAGCAAGATGATTTTGAGTATTTTTTACCGGTGGCTTTTTTCTTTCTCAGATCAAATGGAGAAACCCTCTTCACCAAAAATTCAAGAAATGAACTGAAGAAAACCCTCTTCACGAAAAATTCAAGAAATGAAATGAAAGGAAGAGCAAGATGATTTTGAATATTTTACCAGTGGTTTTTTTCTTTCTCGGATCAAATGGAGAAACCCTCTTCACCAAAAATTCAAGAAATGAACTGAAGAAACCCTCTTCACCAAAATTCAAAAAAAAAAACTGAAGAAACCCTATTCACGAAAGATTCAAGAAATGAAATGAAAGGAAGAGCAAGATTATTTTGAGTATTTTTACCAGTAGCCTTATTCTTTCTCGGATCAAATGGAGAAACCCTCTTCACACAAATTTCAAGAAATGAACTGAAGAAAAACCCTCTTCACAAAAAATTCAAGAAATGAAATGAAAGGAAGAGCAAGATGATTTTGAGTATTTTACCAGTGGTTTTTTTCTTTCTCGGATGAAATGGGAAACCCCCCTTCACCAAAAATTCAAGAAATGAACTGAAGAAACCCTCTTCACGAAAAATTCAAGAAATGATGAAAGGAAGAGTAAGATGATTTTGAGTATTTTTACCGGTGGCTTTTTTGTTTCTCGGATCAAATGGAGAAACCCTCTTCACCAAAAATTCAAGAAATGAACTGAAGAAACCCTCTTCACGAAAAATTCAAGAAATGAAATGAAAGGAAGAGCAAGACGATTTTGAGTATTTTTACCAGTAGCTTTATTCTTTCTCGGAATAAATGGAGAAACCATCTTCACACAAATTTCAAGAAATGTACTCAAGAAACCCTCTTCACGAAAAATTCAAGAAATGAAATGAAAGGAAGAGCAAGATGATTTTGAGTATTTTTTACCAGTGGCTTTTTTCTTTCTCGGATCAAATGGAGAAACCCATTTCTTTAAAAATTCAAGAAATGAACTGAAGAAACCCTCTTCATTAAAAATCAAAAAAACGAAATGAAAGGAAGAGCAAGATGATTTTGAGTATTTTTTACCGGTGGCTTTTTTCTTTCTCGGATCAAATGGAGAAACCCTCTTCACCAAAAATTCAAGAAATGAACTGAATAAACCCTCTTCACGAAAAATTCAAGAAATGAAATGAAAGGAAGAGCAAAATGATTTTGAGTATTTTTACCAGTGGCTTTATTCTTTCTCGGATCAAATGGAGAAACCCTCTTCACACAAACTTCAAGAAAATGAACTGAAGAAACCCTCTTCACAAAAAATTCAAGAAATGAAATGAAAGGAAGAGCAAGATGATTTTGAGTATTTTTACCAGTAGCTTTATTCCTTCACGGATCAAATGGAGAAACCCTCTTCACCAAAAATTCAAGAAATGAACTGAAAAAACCCTCTTCACAAAAAATTCAAGAAATGAAATGAAAGGTAGAGCAAGATGATTTTGAGTATTTTTACCAGTGGTTTTTTTCTTTCTCGTATCAAATGGAGAAACCCTCTTCACGAAAAATTCAAGAAATGAAATGAAAGGAAGAGCAAGATGATTTCGAGTATTTTTTACCGGTGGCTTTTTTCTTTCTCAGATCAAATGGAGAAACCCTCATCACCAAAAATTCAAGAAATGAACTGAAGAAACCCTTTTCATGAAAAATTCAAGAAATGAAATGAAAGGAAGAGCAAGATGATTTTGAGTATTTTACCAGTGGTTTTTTTCTTTCTCGGATCAAATGGAGAAACCCTCTTCACCAAAAATTCAAGAAATGAACTGAAGAAACCCTCTTCACCAAAATTCAAAAAAAAAAACTGAAGAAACCCTATTCACGAAAGATTCAAGAAATGAAATGAAAGGAAGAGCAAGATTATTTTGAGTATTTTTACCAGTAGCCTTATTCTTTCTCGGATCAAATGTAGAAACCCTCTTCACACAAATTTCAAGAAATGAACTGAGGAAAAACCCTCTTCACAAAAAATTCAAGAAATGAAATGAAAGGAAGAGCAAGATGATTTTGAGTATTTTACCAGTGGTTTTTTTCTTTCTCGGATGAAATGGGAAACCCTCTTCACGAAAAATTCAAGAAATGATGAAAGGAAGAGTAAGATGATTTTGAGTATTTTTACCGGTGCCTTTTTTGTTTTTCGGATCAAATGGAGAAACCCTCTTCACCAAAAATTCAAGAAATGAACTGAAGAAACCCTCTTCACGAAAAATTCAAGAAATGAAATGAAAGGAAGAGCAAGACGATTTTGAGTATTTTTACCAGTAGCTTTATTCTTTCTCGGATCAAATGGAGAAACCATCTTCACACAAATTTCAAGAAATGTACTCAAGAAACCCTCTTCACGAAAAATTCAAGAAATGAAATGAAAGGAAGAGCAAGATGATTTTGAGTATTTTTTACCAGTGGCTTTTTTCTTTCTCGGATCAAATGGAGAAACCCATTTCTTTAAAAATTCAAGAAATGAACTGAAGAAACCCTCTTCATTAAAAATCCAAAAAACGAAATGAAAGGAAGAGCAAGATGATTTTGAGTATTTTTTACCGGTGGCTTTTTTCTTTCTCGGATCAAATGGAGAAACCCTCTTCACCAAAAATTCAAGAAATGAACTGAATAAACCCTCTTCACGAAAAATTCAAGAAATGAAATGAAAGGAAGAGCAAAATGATTTTGAGTATTTTTACCAGTGGCTTTATTCTTTCTCGGATCAAATGGAGAAACCCTCTTCACACAAACTTCAAGAAAATGAACTGAAGAAACCCTCTTCACAAAAAATTCAAGAAATGAAATGAAAGGAAGAGCAAGATGATTTTGAGTATTTTTACCAGTAGCTTTATTCCTTCACGGATCAAATGGAGAAACCCTCTTCACCAAAAATTCAAGAAATGAACTGAAAAAACCCTCCTCACGAAAAATTCAAGAAATGAAATGAAAGGAAAAGCAAGATGATTTTGAGTATTTTTACCAGTGGCTTTATTCTTTCTTGGATCAAATGGAAAAACCCTCTTCACACAAACTTGAAGAAATGAACTGAAGAAACCCTGTTCACAAAAAATTCAAGAAATGAAATGAAAAGAAGAGCAAGATGATTTTGAGTATTTTTACCAGTGGTTTTTTTCTTTCTCGTATCAAATGGAGAAACCCTCTTCACCAAAAATTTAAGAAATGAACTGAAGAAACCCTCTTCACGAAAAATTCAAGAAATGAAATGAAAGGAAGAGCAAGATGATTTTGAGTATTTTTTACCGGTGGCTTTTTTCTTTCTCAGATCAAATGGAGAAACCCTCTTCACCAAAAATTCAAGAAATGAACTGAAGAAAACCCTCTTCACGAAAAATTCAAGAAATGAAATGAAAGGAAGAGCAAGATGATTTTGAATATTTTACCAGTGGTTTTTTTCTTTCTCGGATCAAATGGAGAAACCCTCTTCACCAAAAATTCAAGAAATGAACTGAAGAAACCCTCTTCACCAAAATTCAAAAAAAAAACTGAAGAAACCCTATTCACGAAAGATTCAAGAAATGAAATGAAAGGAAGAGCAAGATTATTTTGAGTATTTTTACCAGTAGCCTTATTCTTTCTCGGATCAAATGGAGAAACCCTCTTCACACAAATTTCAAGAAATGAACTGAAGAAAAACCCTCTTCACAAAAAATTCAAGAAATGAAATGAAATGAAAGGAAGAGCAAGATGATTTTGAGTATTTTACCAGTGGTTTTTTTCTTTCTCGGATCAAATGGGAAACCCTCTTCACCAAAAATTCAAGAAATGAACTGAAGAAACTCTCTTCACGAAAAATTCAAGAAATGAAATGAAAGGAAGAGCAAGATGATTTTGAGTATTTTTTACCCGTGGCTTTTTTCTTCCTCGGATCAAATGGAGAAACCCTCTTCACCAAAAATTCATGAAATGAACTGAGAAACCCTCTTCACGAAAAATTCTAGGAATGAAATGAAAGGAAGAGGAAGCTGATTTTGTGTATTTTTACCGGTGGCTTTATTCTTTCTCGGATCAAATGGAGAAACCCTCTTCACACAAAGTTCAAGAAATGATTTGAAGAAACCCTCTTCACAAAAATTTCAAGAAATGAAATGAAAGGAAGAGCAAGATGATTTTGAGTATTTTTACCAGTGGTTTTTTTCTTTCTCGGATCAAATGGAGAAACCCTCTACACCAAAAATTCAAGAAATGAACTGAAGAAACCCTCTTCACCAAAATTCAAAAAAAAAAACTGAAGAAACCCTATTCACGAAAAATTCAAGAAATGAAATGAAAGGAAGAGCAAGATTATTTTGAGTATTTTTACCAGTAGCCTTATTCTTTCTCGGATCAAATGGAGAAACCCTCTTCACACAAATTTCAAGAAATGAACTGAAGAAAAACCCTCTTCACAAAAAATTCAAGAAATGAAATGAAAGGAAGAGCAAGATGATTTTGAGTATTTTACCAGTGGTTTTTTTCTTTCTCGGATCAAATGGGAAACCCTCTTCACCAAAAATTCAAGAAATGAACTGAAGAAACTCTTTTCACGAAAAATTCAAGAAATGAAATGAAAGGAAGAGCAAGATGATTTTGAGTATTTTTTACCCGTGGCTTTTTTCTTCCTCGGATCAAATGGAGAAACCCTCTTCACCAAAAATTCAAGAAATGAACTGAGAAACCCTCTTCACGAAAAATTCTAGAAATGAAATGAAAGGAAGAGCAAGCTGATTTTGAGTATTTTTACCGGTGGCTTTATTCTTTCTCGGATCAAATGGAGAAACCCTCTTCACACAAAGTTCAAGAAATGATTTGAAGAAACCCTCTTCACAAAAATTTCAAGAAATGAAATGAAAGGAAGAGCAAGATGATTTTGAGTATTTTTACCAGTGGTTTTTTTCTTTCTCGGATCAAATTGAGAAACCCTCTACACCAAAAATTCAAGAAATGAACTGAAGAAACCCTCTTCACCAAAATTCAAAAAAAAAAACTGAAGAAACCCTATTCACGAAAAATTCAAGAAATGAAATGAAAGGAAGAGCAAGATTATTTTGAGTATTTTTACCAGTAGCCTTATTCTTTCTCCGATCAAATGGAGAAACCCTCTTCACACAAATTTCAAGAAATGAACTGAAGAAAAACCCTCTTCACAACAAATTCAAGAAATGAAATGAAAGGAAGAGCAAGATGATTTTGAGTATTTTACCAGTGGTTTTTTTCTTTCTCGGATCAAATGGGAAACCCTCTTCACCAAAAATTCAAGAAATGAACTGAAGAAACTCTTTTCACGAAAAATTCAAGAAATGAAATGAAAGGAAGAGCAAGATGATTTTGAGTATTTTTTACCCGTGGCTTTTTTCTTCCTCGGATCAAATGGAGAAACCCTCTTCACCAAAAATTCAAGAAATGAACTGAGAAACCCTCTTCACGAAAAATTCTAGAAATGATATGAGAGGAAGAGCAAGCTAATTTTGAGTATTTTTACCGGTGGCTTTATTCTTTCTCGGATCAAATGGAGAAACCCTCTTCACACAAAGTTCAAGAAATGATTTGAAGAAACCCTCTTCACAAAAATTTCAAGAAATGAAATGAAAGGAAGAGCAAGATGATTTTGAGTATTTTTACCAGTGGTTTTTTTCTTTCTCGGATCAAATGGAGAAACCCTCTACACCAAAAATTCAAGAAATGAACTGAAGAAACCCTCTTCACGAAAAATTCAAGAAATGAAATGAAAGGAAGAGCAAGATGATTTTGAGTATTTACCGGTAGCCTTTTACTTTCTCGGATCAAATGGAGAAACCCTCTTCACCAAAAATTCGAGAAATGAACTGAGGAAACCCTCTTCACGAAAAATTCAAGAAATGAAATGTAAGGAAGAGCAAGCTGATTTTGAGTATTTTTACCGGTGGCTTTTTTCTTTCTCGGATCAAAGGGAGAAACCCTCTTCACACAAATTTCAAGAAATCAACTGAAGAAACCCTCTTAACAAAAAATTCAAGAAATGAAATGAAAGGAAGAGCAAGATGATTTTGAGTATTTTTATCGGTGGCGTTTTTCTTTCTCGGATCAAATGGAGAAACCCTCTTCACACCAATTTCAAGAAATGAACTGAAGAAACCCTCTTCACGAAAAATTCAAGAAATGAAATGAAAGGAAGAGTAAGATGATTTTGAGTATTTTTACCGTTGGCTTTTTTGTTTCTCGGATCAAATGGAGAAACCCTCTTCACCAAAAGTTCAAGAAATGAACTGAAGAAACCCTCTTCACGAAAAATTCAAGAAATGAAATGAAAGGAAGAGCAAGACGATTTTGAGTATTTTTACCAGTAGCTTTATTCTTTCTCGGATCAAATGGAGAAACCATCTTCACACAAATTTCAAGAAATGTACTCAAGAAACCCTCTTCACGAAAAATTCAAGAAATTAAATGAAAGGAAGAGCAAGATGATTTTGAGTATTTTTTACCAGTGGCTTTTTTGTTTCTCGGATCAAATGGAGAAACCCATTTCTTCAAAAATTCAAGAAATGAACTGAAGAAACTCTTTTCACGAAAAATTCAAGAAATGAAATGAAAGGAAGAGCAAGATGATTTTGAGTATTTTTTACCCGTGGCTTTTTTCTTCCTCGGATCAAATGGAGAAACCCTCTTCACCAAAAATTCAAGAAATGAACTGAGAAACCCTCTTCACGAAAAATTCTAGAAATGATATGAAAGGAAGAGCAAGCTGATTTTGAGTATTTTTACCGGTGGCTTTATTCATTCTCGGATCAAATGGAGAAACCCTCTTCACACAAAGTTCAAGAAATGATTTGAAGAAACCCTCTTCACAAAAATTTCAAGAAATGAAATGAAAGGAAGAGCAAGATGATTTTGAGTATTTTTACCAGTGGTTTTTTTCTTTCTCGGATCAAATGGAGAAACCCTCTACACCAAAAATTCAAGAAATGAACTGAAGAAACCCTCTTCACGAAAAATTCAAGAAATGAAATGAAAGGAAGAGCAAGATGATTTTGAGTATTTACCGGTAGCTTTTTACTTTCTCGGATCAAATGGAGAAACCCTCTTCACCAAAAATTCGAGAAATGAACTGAGGAAACCCTCTTCACGAAAAATTCAAGAAAAGAAATGAAAGGAAGAGCAAGATGATTTTCAGTATTTTTATCGGTGGCTTTTTTCTTTCTCGGATCAAATGGAGAAACCCTCTTCACACAAATTTCAAGAAATGAACTGAAGAAACTCTCTTCACGAAAAATTCAAGAAATGAAATGAAAGGAAGAGCAAGATGATTTTGAGTATTTTTTACCCGTGGCTTTTTTCTTCCTCGGATCAAATGGAGAAACCCTCTTCACCAAAAATTCATGAAATGAACTGAGAAACCCTCTTCACGAAAAATTCTAGGAATGAAATGAAAGGAAGAGCAAGCTGATTTTGTGTATTTTTACCGGTGGCTTTATTCTTTCTCGGATCAAATGGAGAAACCCTCTTCACACAAAGTTCAAGAAATGATTTGAAGAAACCCTCTTCACAAAAATTTCAAGAAATGAAATGAAAGGAAGAGCAAGATGATTTTGAGTATTTTTACCAGTGGTTTTTTTCTTTCTCGGATCAAATGGAGAAACCCTCTACACCAAAAATTCAAGAAATGAACTGAAGAAACCCTCTTCACCAAAATTCAAAAAAAAAAACTGAAGAAACCCTATTCACGAAAAATTCAAGAAATGAAATGAAAGGAAGAGCAAGATTATTTTGAGTATTTTTACCAGTAGCCTTATTCTTTCTCGGATCAAATGGAGAAACCCTCTTCACACAAATTTCAAGAAATGAACTGAAGAAAAACCCTCTTCACAAAAAATTCAAGAAATGAAATGAAAGGAAGAGCAAGATGATTTTGAGTATTTTACCAGTGGTTTTTTTCTTTCTCGGATCAAATGGGAAACCCTCTTCACCAAAAATTCAAGAAATGAACTGAAGAAACTCTTTTCACGAAAAATTCAAGAAATGAAATGAAAGGAAGAGCAAGATGATTTTGAGTATTTTTTACCCGTGGCTTTTTTCTTCCTCGGATCAAATGGAGAAACCCTCTTCACCAAAAATTCAAGAAATGAACTGAGAAACCCTCTTCACGAAAAATTCTAGAAATGAAATGAAAGGAAGAGCAAGCTGATTTTGAGTATTTTTACCGGTGGCTTTATTCTTTCTCGGATCAAATGGAGAAACCCTCTTCACACAAAGTTCAAGAAATGATTTGAAGAAACCCTCTTCACAAAAATTTCAAGAAATGAAATGAAAGGAAGAGCAAGATGATTTTGAGTATTTTTACCAGTGGTTTTTTTCTTTCTCGGATCAAATTGAGAAACCCTCTACACCAAAAATTCAAGAAATGAACTGAAGAAACCCTCTTCACCAAAATTCAAAAAAAAAAACTGAAGAAACCCTATTCACGAAAAATTCAAGAAATGAAATGAAAGGAAGAGCAAGATTATTTTGAGTATTTTTACCAGTAGCCTTATTCTTTCTCCGATCAAATGGAGAAACCCTCTTCACACAAATTTCAAGAAATGAACTGAAGAAAAACCCTCTTCACAACAAATTCAAGAAATGAAATGAAAGGAAGAGCAAGATGATTTTGAGTATTTTACCAGTGGTTTTTTTCTTTCTCGGATCAAATGGGAAACCCTCTTCACCAAAAATTCAAGAAATGAACTGAAGAAACTCTTTTCACGAAAAATTCAAGAAATGAAATGAAAGGAAGAGCAAGATGATTTTGAGTATTTTTTACCCGTGGCTTTTTTCTTCCTCGGATCAAATGGAGAAACCCTCTTCACCAAAAATTCAAGAAATGAACTGAGAAACCCTCTTCACGAAAAATTCTAGAAATGATATGAGAGGAAGAGCAAGCTAATTTTGAGTATTTTTACCGGTGGCTTTATTCTTTCTCGGATCAAATGGAGAAACCCTCTTCACACAAAGTTCAAGAAATGATTTGAAGAAACCCTCTTCACAAAAATTTCAAGAAATGAAATGAAAGGAAGAGCAAGATGATTTTGAGTATTTTTACCAGTGGTTTTTTTCTTTCTCGGATCAAATGGAGAAACCCTCTACACCAAAAATTCAAGAAATGAACTGAAGAAACCCTCTTCACGAAAAATTCAAGAAATGAAATGAAAGGAAGAGCAAGATGATTTTGAGTATTTACCGGTAGCCTTTTACTTTCTCGGATCAAATGGAGAAACCCTCTTCACCAAAAATTCGAGAAATGAACTGAGGAAACCCTCTTCACGAAAAATTCAAGAAATGAAATGTAAGGAAGAGCAAGCTGATTTTGAGTATTTTTACCGGTGGCTTTTTTCTTTCTCGGATCAAAGGGAGAAACCCTCTTCACACAAATTTCAAGAAATCAACTGAAGAAACCCTCTTAACAAAAAATTCAAGAAATGAAATGAAAGGAAGAGCAAGATGATTTTGAGTATTTTTATCGGTGGCGTTTTTCTTTCTCGGATCAAATGGAGAAACCCTCTTCACACCAATTTCAAGAAATGAACTGAAGAAACCCTCTTCACGAAAAATTCAAGAAATGAAATGAAAGGAAGAGTAAGATGATTTTGAGTATTTTTACCGTTGGCTTTTTTGTTTCTCGGATCAAATGGAGAAACCCTCTTCACCAAAAGTTCAAGAAATGAACTGAAGAAACCCTCTTCACGAAAAATTCAAGAAATGAAATGAAAGGAAGAGCAAGACGATTTTGAGTATTTTTACCAGTAGCTTTATTCTTTCTCGGATCAAATGGAGAAACCATCTTCACACAAATTTCAAGAAATGTACTCAAGAAACCCTCTTCACGAAAAATTCAAGAAATTAAATGAAAGGAAGAGCAAGATGATTTTGAGTATTTTTTACCAGTGGCTTTTTTGTTTCTCGGATCAAATGGAGAAACCCATTTCTTCAAAAATTCAAGAAATGAACTGAAGAAACTCTTTTCACGAAAAATTCAAGAAATGAAATGAAAGGAAGAGCAAGATGATTTTGAGTATTTTTTACCCGTGGCTTTTTTCTTCCTCGGATCAAATGGAGAAACCCTCTTCACCAAAAATTCAAGAAATGAACTGAGAAACCCTCTTCACGAAAAATTCTAGAAATGATATGAAAGGAAGAGCAAGCTGATTTTGAGTATTTTTACCGGTGGCTTTATTCATTCTCGGATCAAATGGAGAAACCCTCTTCACACAAAGTTCAAGAAATGATTTGAAGAAACCCTCTTCACAAAAATTTCAAGAAATGAAATGAAAGGAAGAGCAAGATGATTTTGAGTATTTTTACCAGTGGTTTTTTTCTTTCTCGGATCAAATGGAGAAACCCTCTACACCAAAAATTCAAGAAATGAACTGAAGAAACCCTCTTCACGAAAAATTCAAGAAATGAAATGAAAGGAAGAGCAAGATGATTTTGAGTATTTACCGGTAGCTTTTTACTTTCTCGGATCAAATGGAGAAACCCTCTTCACCAAAAATTCGAGAAATGAACTGAGGAAACCCTCTTCACGAAAAATTCAAGAAAAGAAATGAAAGGAAGAGCAAGATGATTTTCAGTATTTTTATCGGTGGCTTTTTTCTTTCTCGGATCAAATGGAGAAACCCTCTTCACACAAATTTCAAGAAATGAACTGAATAAACCCTCTTCACGTAAAATTCAAGAAATGAAATGAAAGGAAGAGCAAGATGATTTTGAGTATTTTTTACCGGTGGCTTTATTCTTTCTCGGATCAAATGGAGAAACCCTCTTCACTAAAAATTCAAAAAAAAAAAAAACTGAAGAAACCCTATTCACGAAAAATTCCAGAAATGAAATGACAGGAAGAGCAAGATGATTTTGAATATTTACCGGTAGCTTTTTTCTTTCTCGGATCAAATGCAGAAACCCTCTTCACCAAAAATTCAAGAAATGAACTGAAGAAACCCTCTTCATGAAAAATTCAAGAAATGAAATGAAAGGAAGAGCAAAATGATTTTGAGTATTTTTACCAGTGGTTTTTTTCTTTCTCGAATCAAATGGAGAAACCCTCTTCACCAAAAATTTAAGAAATGAACTGAAGAAACCCTTTTCACGAAAAATTCAAGAAATGAAATGAAAGGAAGAGCAAGATGATTTTGAGCATTTTTTACCGGTGGCTTTTTTCTTTCTCGGATCAAATGGAGACACCCTCTTCACCAAAAATTCAAGAAATGAACTGAAAAAACCCTCTTCACGAAAAATTCAAGAAATGAAATGAAAGGAAGAGCAAAATGATTTTGAGTATTTTTACCAGTGGCTTTATTCTTGCTTGGATCAAATGGAGAAACCCTCTTCACACAAACTTCAAGAAATGTACTGAAGAAACCCTCTTCACAAAAAATTCAAGAAATTAAATGAAAGGAAGAGCAAGATGATTTTGAGTGTTTTTACCAGTGATTTATTTCTTTCTCGGATCAAATGGAGAAACCCTTTTCACCAAAAATTCAAAAAATTTACTGAAGAAACCATCTTCACGAAAAATTCAAGAAATGAAATGAAAGGAAGAGCAAGATGATTTTGAATATTTACCGGTAGCTTTTTTCTTTCTCGGATCAAATGGAGAAACCCTCTTCACCAAAAATTCAAGAAATGAACTGAGGAAACCCTCTTCACGAAAAATTCAAGAAATGAAATGAAAGGAAGAGCAAGCTGATTTTGAGTATTTTTACCGGTGGCTTTTTTCTTTCTCGGATCAAATGGAGAAACCCTCTTCACCAAAAATTCAAGAAATGAACTGAAGAAACCCTCTTCACGAAAAATTTAAGAAATGAAATGAAAGGAAGAGCAAGACGATTTTGAGTATTTTTACCAGTAGCTTTATTCTTTCTCGGATCAAAAGGAGAAACCGTCTTCACACAAATTTCAAGAAATGTACTCAGAAACCCTCTTCACGAAAAATTCAAGAAATGAAATGAAAGGAAGAGCAAGATGATTTTGAGTATTTTTTACCGGTGGCTTTTTTCTTTCTCAGATCAAATGGAGAAACCCTCTTCACCAAAAATTCAAGAAATGAACTTAAGAAACCCTCTTCAAGAAAAATTCAAGAAATGAAATGAAAGGAAGAGCAAGATGATTTTGAGTATTTTACCAGTGGTTTTTTTCTTTCTCGGATCAAATGGAGAAACCCTCTTCACCAAAAATTCAAGAAATGAACTGAAGAAACCCTCTTCACCAAAATTCAAAAAAAAACACTGAAGAAACCCTATTCACGAAAAATTCAAGAAATGAAATGAAAGGAAGAGCAAGATTATTTTGAGTATTTTTACCAGTAGCCTTATTCTTTCTCGGATCAAATGGAGAAACCCTCTTCACACAAATTTCAAGAAATGAACTGAAGAAAAACCCTCTTCACAAAAAATTCAAGAAATGAAATGAAAGGAAGAGCAAGATGATTTTGAGTATTTTACCAGTGGTTTTTTTCTTTCTCGGATCAAATGGGAAACCCTCTTCACCAAAAATTCAAGAAATGAACTGAAGAAACTCTCTTCACGAAAAATTCAAGAAATGAAATGAAAGGAAGAGCAAGATGATTTTGAGTATTTTTTACCCGTGGCTTTTTTCTTCCTCGGATCAAATGGAGAAACCCTCTTCACCAAAAATTCAAGTAATGAACTGAGAAACTCTCTTCACGAAAAATTCTAGAAATGAAATGAAAGGATGAGCAAGCTGATTTTGAGTATTTTTACCGGTGGCTTTATTCTTTCTCGGATCAAATGGAGAAACCCTCTTCACACAAAGTTCAAGAAATGATTTGAAGAAACCCTCTTCACAAAAATTTCAAGAAATGAAATGAAAGGAAGAGCAAGATGATTTTGAGTATTTTTACCAGTGGTTTTTTTCTTTCTGGGATCAAATGGAGAAACCCTCTTCACCAAAAATTCAAGAAATGAACTGAAGAAACCCTCTTCACCAAAATTCAAAAAAAAAAACTGAAGAAACCCTATTCACGAAAAATTCAAGAAATGAAATGAAAGGAAGAGCAAGATTATTTTGAGTATTTTTACCAGTAGCCTTATTCTTTCTCGGATCAAATGGAGAAACCCTCTTCACACAAATTTCAAGAAATGAACTGAAGAAAAACCCTCTTCACAAAAAATTCAAGAAATGAAATGAAAGGAAGAGCAAGATGATTTTGAGTATTTTACCAGTGGTTTTTTTCTTTCTCGGATCAAATGGGAAACCCTTTTCACCAAAAATTCAAGAAATGAACTGAAGAAACTCTTTTCACGAAAAATTCAAGAAATGAAATGAAAGGAAGAGCAAGATGATTTTGAGTATTTTTTACCCGTGGATTTTTTCTTCCTCGGATCAAATGGAGAAACCCTCTTCACCAAAAATTCAAGAAATGAACTGAGAAACCCTCTTCACGAAAAATTCTAGAAATGAAATGAAAGGAAGAGCAAGCTGATTTTGAGTATTTTTACCGGTGGCTTTATTCTTTCTCGGATCAAATGGAGAAACTCTCTTCACACAAAGTTCAAGAAATGATTTGAAGAAACCCTCTTCACAAAAATTTTAAGAAATGAAATTAAAGGAAGAGCAAGATGATTTTGAGTATTTTTACCAGTGGTTTTTTTCTTTCTCGGATCAAATGGAGAAACCCTCTACACCAAAAATTCAAGAAATGAACTGAAGAAACCCTCTTCACGAAAAATTCAAGAAATGAAATGAAAGGAAGAGCAAGATCATTTTGAGTATTTTTACCAGTGATTTTTTTCTATCTCGGATCAAATGGAGAAACCCTTTTCACAAAAAATTCAAAAAATTTACTGAAGAAACTATCTTCACGAAAAATTCAAGAAATGAAATGAAAGGAAGAGCAAGATGATTTTGAATATTTACCGGTAGCTTTTTACTTTCTCGGATCAAATGGAGAAACCCTCTTCACCAAAAATTCGAGAAATGAACTGAGGAAACCCTCTTCACGAAAAATTCAAGAAATGAAATGAAAGGAAGAGTAAGCTGATTTTGAGTATTTTTACTGGTGGCTTTTTTCTTTCTCGGGTCAAAGGGAGAAACCCTCTTCACACAAATTTCAAGAAATCAACTAAAGAAACCCTCTTAACAAAAAATTCAAGAAATGAAATGAAAGGAAGAGCAAGATGATTTTGAGTTTTTTTATCGATGGCTTTTTTCTTTCTCGGATCAAATGGAGAAACCCTCTTCACACAAATTTCAAGAAATGAACTGAAGAAACCCTCTTCACGAAAAATTCAAGAAATGAAATGAAAGGAAGAGTAAGATGATTTTGAGTATTTTTACTGGTGGCATTTTTGTTTCTCGGATCAAATGGAGAAACCCTCTTCACCAAAAATTCATTAAATGAACTGAAGAAACCCTCTTCACGAAAAATTCAAGAAATGAAATGAAAGGAAGAGCAAGATCATTTTGAGTATTTTTACCAGTGGTTTTTTTCTATCTCGGATCAAATGGAGAAACCCTTTTCACAAAAATTCAAAAAATTTACTGAAGAAACTATCTTCACGAAAAATTCAAGAAATGAAATGAAAGGAAGAGCAAGATGATTTTGAATATTTACCGGTAGCTTTTTACTTTCTCGGATCAAATGGAGAAACCCTCTTCACCAAAAATTCGAGAAATGAACTGAGGAAACCCTCTTCACGAAAAATTCAAGAAATGAAATGAAAGGAAGAGTAAGCTGATTTTGAGTATTTTTACTGGTGGCTTTTTTCTTTCTCGGATCAAAGGGAGAAACCCTCTTCACACAAATTTCAAGAAATCAACTAAAGAAACCCTCTTAACAAAAAATTCAAGAACTGAAATGAAAGGAAGAGCAAGATGATTTTGAGTATTTTTATCGGTGGCTTTTTTCTTTCTCGGATCAAATGGAGAAACCCTCTTCACACAAATTTCAAGAAATGAACTGAAGAAACCCTCTTCACGAAAAATTCAAGAAATGAAATGAAAGGAAGAGTAAGATGATTTTGAGT
The DNA here is from genome assembly GCF_026168435.1 of Sesamum indicum. Taxonomy (NCBI): domain Eukaryota; kingdom Viridiplantae; phylum Streptophyta; class Magnoliopsida; order Lamiales; family Pedaliaceae; genus Sesamum; species Sesamum indicum. The sequence continues at coordinate 11,039,900 of NC_142661.1, forward strand.
ATTTTTACTGGTGGCATTTTTGTTTCTCGGATCAAATGGAGAAACCCTCTTAACCAAAAATTCATTAAATGAACTGAAGAAACCCTCTTCACGAAAAATTCAAGAAATGAAATGAAAGGAAGAGCAAGCTGATTTTGAGTATTTTTACCGGTGGCTTTATTCTTTCTCGGATCAAATGGAGAAACCCTCTTCACACAAAGTTCAAGAAATGATTTGAAGAAACCCTCTTCACAAAAATTTCAAGAAATGAAATGAAAGGAAGAGCAAGATGATTTTGAGTATTTTTACCAGTGGTTTTTTTCTTTCTGGGATCAAATGGAGAAACCCTCTACACCAAAAATTCAAGAAATGAACTGAAGAAACCCTCTTCACCAAAATTCAAAAAAAAAAAAACTGAAGAAACCCTATTCACGAAAAATTCAAGAAATGAAATGAAAGGAAGAGCAAGATTATATTGAGTATTTTTACCAGTAGCCTTATTCTTTCTCGGATCAAATGGAGAAACCCTCTTCACACAAATTTCAAGAAATGAACTGAAGAAAAACCCTCTTCACAAAAAATTCAAGAAATGAAATGAAAGGAAGAGCAAGATGATTTTGAGTATTTTACCAGTGGTTTTTTTCTTTCTCGGATCAAATGGGAAACCCTTTTCACCAAAAATTCAAGAAATGAACTGAAGAAACTCTTTTCACGAAAAATTCAAGAAATGAAATGAAAGGAAGAGCAAGATGATTTTGAGTATTTTTTACCCGTGGCTTTTTTCTTCCTCGGATCAAATGGAGAAACCCTCTTCACCAAAAATTCAAGAAATGAATTGAGAAACCCTCTTCACGAAAAATTCTAGAAATGAAATGAAAGGAAGAGCAAGCTGATTTTGAGTATTTTTACCGGTGGCTTTATTCTTTCTCGGATCAAATGGAGAAACTCTCTTCACACAAAGTTCAAGAAATGATTTGAAGAAACCCTCTTCACAAAAATTTTAAGAAATGAAATTAAGGAAGAGCAAGATGATTTTGAGTATTTTTACCAGTGGTTTTTTTCTTTCTCGGATCAAATGGAGAAACCCTCTACACCAAAAATTCAAGAAATGAACTGAAGAAACCCTCTTCACGAAAAATTCAAGAAATGAAATGAAAGGAAGAGCAAGATCATTTTGAGTATTTTTACCAGTGGTTTTTTTCTATCTCGGATCAAATGGAGAAACCCTTTTCACAAAAATTCAAAAAATTTACTGAAGAAACTATCTTCACGAAAAATTCAAGAAATGAAATGAAAGGAAGAGCAAGATGATTTTGAATATTTACCGGTAGCTTTTTACTTTCTCGGATCAAATGGAGAAACCCTCTTCACCAAAAATTCGAGAAATGAACTGAGGAAACCCTCTTCACGAAAAATTCAAGAAATGAAATGAAAGGAAGAGTAAGCTGATTTTGAGTATTTTTACTGGTGGCTTTTTTCTTTCTCGGATCAAAGGGAGAAACCCTCTTCACACAAATTTCAAGAAATCAACTAAAGAAACCCTCTTAACAAAAAATTCAAGAACTGAAATGAAAGGAAGAGCAAGATGATTTTGAGTATTTTTATCGGTGGCTTTTTTCTTTCTCGGATCAAATGGAGAAACCCTCTTCACACAAATTTCAAGAAATGAACTGAAGAAACCCTCTTCACGAAAAATTCAAGAAATGAAATGAAAGGAAGAGTAAGATGATTTTGAGTATTTTTACTGGTGGCATTTTTGTTTCTCGGATCAAATGGAGAAACCCTCTTCACCAAAAATTCATTAAATGAACTGAAGAAACCCTCTTCACGAAAAATTCAAGAAATGAAATGAAAGGAAGAGAAAGACGATTTTGAGTATTTTTACCAGTAGCTTTATTCTTTCTCGGATCAAATGGAGAAACCATCTTCACACAAATTTCAAGAAATGTACTCAAGAAACCCTCTTCACGAAAAATTCAAGAAATGAAATGAAAGGAAGTGTAAGATGATTTTGAGTATTTTTACCGGCGGCTTTTTTCTTTCTCGGATCAAATGGAGAAACCCATTTATTCAAAAATTCAAGAAATGAATTGAAGAAACCCTCTTCACGAAAGTTCGAGAAATGAAATGAAAGGAAGAGCAAGTTGATTTTGACTATTTTTACCGGTAGCTTTTTCCTTTCTCGGATCAAATGGAGAAACACTTTTCACCAAAAATTCAAGAAATGAACTGAAAATAAACCCTTTTCACGAAAAATTAAAGAAATGAAATGAAAGGAAGAGCAGGCTGATTTTGAGTATTTTTACCGGTGGCTTTATTCTTTCTCGGATCAAATGGAGAAACCCTCTTCACACAAAGTTCAAGAAATGATTTGTAGAAACCCTCTTCACAAAAATTTCAAGAAATGAAATGAAAGGAAGAGCAAGATGATTTTGAGTATTTTTACCAGTGGTTTTTTTCTTTCTGGGATCAAATGGAGAAACCCTCTACACCAAAAATTCAAGAATTGAACTGAAGAAACCCTCTTCACCAAAATTCAAAAAAAAAAACTGAAGATACCCTATTCACGAAAAATTCAAGAAATGAAATGAAAGGAAGAGCAAGATTATTTTGAGTATTTTTACCAGTAGCCTTATTCTTTCTCGGATCAAATGGAGAAACCCTCTTCACACAAATTTCAAGAAATGAACTGAAGAAAAACCCTCTTCACAAAAAATTCAAGAAATGAAATGAAAGGAAGAGGAAGATGATTTTGAGTATTTTACCAGTGGTTTTTTTCTTTCTCGGATCAAATGGGAAACCCTCTTCACCAAAAATTCAAGAAATGAACTGAAGAAACTCTTTTCACGAAAAATTCAAGAAATGAAATGAAAGGAAGAGCAAGATGATTTTGAGTATTTTTTACCCGTGGCTTTTTTCTTCCTCGGATCAAATGGAGAAACCCTCTTCACCAAAAATTCAAGAAATGAACTGAGAAACCCTCTTCACGAAAAATTCTAGAAATGAAATGAAAGGAAGAGCAAGCTGATTTTGAGTATTTTTACCGGTGGCTTTATTCTTTCTCGGATCAAATGGAGAAACTCTCTTCACACAAAGTTCAAGAAATGATTTGAAGAAACCCTCTTCACAAAAATTTTAAGAAATGAAATTAAAGGAAGAGCAAGATGATTTTGAGTATTTTTACCAGTGGTTTTTTTCTTTCTCGGATCAAATGGAGAAACCCTCTACACCAAAAATTCAAGAAATGAACTGAAGAAACCCTCTTCACGAAAAATTCAAGAAATTAAATGAAAGGAAGAGCAAGATCATTTTGAGTATTTTTACCAGTGGTTTTTTTCTATCTCGGATCAAATGGAGAAACCCTTTTCACAAAAAATTCAAAAAATTTACTGAAGAAACTATCTTCACGAAAAATTCAAGAAATGAAATGAAGGGAAGAGCAAGATGATTTTGAATATTTACCGGTAGCTTTTTACTTTCTCGGATCAAATGGAGAAACCCTCTTCACCAAAAATTCGAGAAATGAACTGAGAAACCCTCTTCACGAAAAATTCAAGAAATGAAATGAAAGGAAGAGTAAGCTGATTTTGAGTATTTTTACTGGTGGCTTTTTTCTTTCTCGGATCAAAGGGAGAAACCCTCTTCACACAAATTTCAAGAAATCAACTAAAGAAACCCTCTTAACAAAAAATTCAAGAACTGAAATGAAAGGAAGAGCAAGATGATTTTGAGTATTTTTATCGGTGGCTTTTTTCTTTCTCGGATCAAATGGAGAAACCCTCTTCACACAAATTTCAAGAAATGAACTGAAGAAACCCTCTTCACGAAAAATTCAAGAAATGAAATGAAAGGAAGAGTAAGATGATTTTGAGTATTTTTACTGGTGGCATTTTTGTTTCTCGGATCAAATGGAGAAACCCTCTTCACCAAAAATTCATTAAATGAACTGAAGAAACCCTCTTCACGAAAAATTCAAGAAATGAAATGAAAGGAAGAGAAAGACGATTTTGAGTATTTTTACCAGTAGCTTTATTCTTTCTCGGATCAAATGGAGAAACCATCTTCACACAAATTTCAAGAAATTTACTCAAGAAACCCTCTTCACGAAAAATTCAAGAAATGAAATGAAAGGAAGAGCAAGATGATTTTGAGTATTTTTACCGGCGGCTTTTTTCTTTCTCAGATCAAATGGAGAAACCCATTTATTTAAAAATTCAAGAAATGAACTGAATAAACCCTCTTCACGAAAGTTCGAGAAATGAAATGAAAGGAAGAGAAAGATCATTTTGAGTATTTTTACCAGTGGTTTTTTTCTTTCTCGGATCAAATGGACAAACACTATTCACCAAAAATTCAAAAAATTTACTGAAGAAACCATCTTCACAAAAAATTCAAGAAATGAAATGAAAGGAAGAGCAAGATGATTTTGAATATTTACCGGTAGCTTTTTTCTTTCTCGGATCAAACGGAGAAACTCTCTTCACCAAAAATTCAAGAAATGAACTGAGAAAACCCTCTTCACGAAAAATTCAAGAAATGAATGAAAGGAAGAGCAAGCTGATTTTGAGTATTTTTACCGGTGGCTTTTTTCTTTCTCGGATCAAATGGAGAAACCCTCTACACCAAAAATTCAATAAAAATGAACTGAAGAAACCCTCTTCACGAAAAATTCAAGAAATGAAATGAAAGGAAGAGCAAGATCATTTTGAGTATTTTTACCAGTGGTTTTTTTCTATCTCGGATCAAATGGAGAAACCCTTTTCACAAAAATTCAAAAAATTTACTGAAGAAACTATCTTCACGAAAAATTCAAGAAATGAAATGAAAGGAAGAGCAAGATGATTTTGAATATTTACCGGTAGCTTTTTACTTTCTCGGATCAAATGGAGAAACCCTCTTCACCAAAAATTCGAGAAATGAACTGAGGAAACCCTCTTCACGAAAAATTCAAGAAATGAAATGAAAGGAAGAGTAAGCTGATTTTGAGTATTTTTACTGGTGGCTTTTTTCTTTCTCGGATCAAAGGGAGAAACCCTCTTCACACAAATTTCAAGAAATCAACTAAAGAAACCCTCTTAACAAAAAATTCAAGAACTGAAATGAAAGGAAGAGCAAGATGATTTTGAGTATTTTTATCGGTGGCTTTTTTCTTTCTCGGATCAAATGGAGAAACCCTCTTCACACAAATTTCAAGAAATGAACTGAAGAAACCCTCTTCACGAAAAATTCAAGAAATGAAATGAAAGGAAGAGTAAGATGATTTTGAGTATTTTTACTGGTGGCATTTTTGTTTCTCGGATCAAATGGAGAAACCCTCTTCACCAAAAATTCATTAAATGAACTGAAGAAACCCTCTTCACGAAAAATTCAAGAAATGAAATGAAAGGAAGAGAAAGACGATTTTGAGTATTTTTACCAGTAGCTTTATTCTTTCTCGGATCAAATGGAGAAACCATCTTCACACAAATTTCAAGAAATGTACTCAAGAAACCCTCTTCACGAAAAATTCAAGAAATGAAATGAAAGGAAGTGTAAGATGATTTTGAGTATTTTTACCGGCGGCTTTTTTCTTTCTCGGATCAAATGGAGAAACCCATTTATTCAAAAATTCAAGAAATGAATTGAAGAAACCCTCTTCACGAAAGTTCGAGAAATGAAATGAAAGGAAGAGCAAGTTGATTTTGAGTATTTTTACCAGTGGTTTTTTCCTTTCTCGGATCAAATGGAGAAACACTTTTCACCAAAAATTCAAGAAATGAACTGAAAATAAACCCTTTTCACGAAAAATTAAAGAAATGAAATGAAAGGAAGAGCAGGCTGATTTTGAGTATTTTTACCGGTGGCTTTATTCTTTCTCGGATCAAATGGAGAAACCCTCTTCACACAAAGTTCAAGAAATGATTTGTAGAAACCCTCTTCACAAAAATTTCAAGAAATGAAATGAAAGGAAGAGCAAGATGATTTTGAGTATTTTTACCAGTGGTTTTTTTCTTTCTGGGATCAAATGGAGAAACCCTCTACACCAAAAATTCAAGAATTGAACTGAAGAAACCCTCTTCACCAAAATTCAAAAAAAAAAACTGAAGATACCCTATTCACGAAAAATTCAAGAAATGAAATGAAAGGAAGAGCAAGATTATTTTGAGTATTTTTACCAGTAGCCTTATTCTTTCTCGGATCAAATGGAGAAACCCTCTTCACACAAATTTCAAGAAATGAACTGAAGAAAAACCCTCTTCACAAAAAATTCAAGAAATGAAATGAAAGGAAGAGGAAGATGATTTTGAGTATTTTACCAGTGGTTTTTTTCTTTCTCGGATCAAATGGGAAACCCTCTTCACCAAAAATTCAAGAAATGAACTGAAGAAACTCTTTTCACGAAAAATTCAAGAAATGAAATGAAAGGAAGAGCAAGATGATTTTGAGTATTTTTTACCCGTGGCTTTTTTCTTCCTCGGATCAAATGGAGAAACCCACTTCACCAAAAATTCAAGAAATGAACTGAGAAACCCCCTTCACGAAAAATTCTAGAAATGAAATGAAAGGAAGAGCAAGCTGATTTTGAGTATTTTTACCGGTGGCTTTATTCTTTCTCGGATCAAATGGAGAAACTCTCTTCACACAAAGTTCAAGAAATGATTTGAAGAAACCCTCTTCACAAAAATTTTAAGAAATGAAATTAAAGGAAGAGCAAGATGATTTTGAGTATTTTTACCAGTGGTTTTTTTCTTTCTCGGATCAAATGGAGAAACCCTCTACACCAAAAATTCAAGAAATGAACTGAAGAAACCCTCTTCACGAAAAATTCAAGAAATTAAATGAAAGGAAGAGCAAGATCATTTTGAGTATTTTTACCAGTGGTTTTTTTCTATCTCGGATCAAATGGAGAACCCTTTTCACAAAAAATTCAAAAAATTTACTGAAGAAACTATCTTCACGAAAAATTCAAGAAATGAAATGAAGGGAAGAGCAAGATGATTTTGAATATTTACCGGTAGCTTTTTACTTTCTCGGATCAAATGGAGAAACCCTCTTCACCAAAAATTCGAGAAATGAACTGAGGAAACCCTCTTCACGAAAAATTCAAGAAATGAAATGAAAGGAAGAGTAAGCTGATTTTGAGTATTTTTACTGGTGGCTTTTTTCTTTCTCGGATCAAAGGGAGAAACCCTCTTCACACAAATTTCAAGAAATCAACTAAAGAAACCCTCTTAACAAAAAATTCAAGAACTGAAATGAAAGGAAGAGCAAGATGATTTTGAGTATTTTTATCGGTGGCTTTTTTCTTTCTCGGATCAAATGGAGAAACCCTCTTCACACAAATTTCAAGAAATGAACTGAAGAAACCCTCTTCACGAAAAATTCAAGAAATGAAATGAAAGGAAGAGTAAGATGATTTTGAGTATTTTTACTGGTGGCATTTTTGTTTCTCGGATCAAATGGAGAAACCCTCTTCACCAAAAATTCATTAAATGAACTGAAGAAACCCTCTTCACGAAAAATTCAAGAAATGAAATGAAAGGAAGAGAAAGACGATTTTGAGTATTTTTACCAGTAGCTTTATTCTTTCTCGGATCAAATGGAGAAACCATCTTCACACAAATTTCAAGAAATGTACTCAAGAAACCCTCTTCACGAAAAATTCAAGAAATGAAATGAAAGGAAGAGCAAGATGATTTTGAGTATTTTTACCGGCGGCTTTTTTCTTTCTCAGATCAAATGGAGAAACCCATTTATTTAAAAATTCACGAAATGAACTGAAGAAACTCTCTTCACGAAAGTTCGAGAAATGAAATGAAAGGAAGAGAAAGATCATTTTGAGTATTTTTACCAGTGGTTTTTTTCTTTCTCGGATCAAATGGACAAACACTATTCACCAAAAATTCAAAAAATTTACTGAAGAAACCATCTTCACGAAAAATTCAAGAAATGAAATGAAAGGAAGAGCAAGATGATTTTGAATATTTACCGGTAGCTTTTTTCTTTCTCGGATCAAACGGAGAAACTCTCTTCACCAAAAATTCAAGAAATGAACTGAGAAAACCCTCTTCACGAAAAATTCAAGAAATGAATGAAAGGAAGAGCAAGCTGATTTTGAGTATTTTTACCGGTGGCTTTTTTCTTTCTCGGATCAAATGGAGAAACCCTCTTCACACAAATTTCAAGAAATGAACTGACGAAACCCTCTTAACAAAAAATTCAAGAAATGAAATGAAAGGAAGAGCAAGATGATTTTGAGTATTTTTATCGGTGGCTTTTTTCTTTCTCGGATCAAATGGAGAACCCTCTTCACCAAAAATTCAAGAAATGAACTAAAGAAACACTCTTCACGAAAAATTCAAGAAATGAAATGAAAGGAAGAGCAATACGATTATGAGTATTTTTACCAGTAGCTTTATTCTTTCTCGGATCAAATGGAGAAACCGTCTTCACACAAATTTCAAAAAAATGTAGTGAAGAAACCCTCTTAACGAAAAATTCAAGAAATGAAATGAAAGGAAGAGCAAGATGATTTTGAGTATTTTTTACCGGTCACCTTTTTCTTTCTCGGATCAAATGGAGAAACCCATTTCTTCAAAAATTCAAGAAATAAACTGAAGAAACCCTCTTCACGAAAGTTCGAGAAATGAAATGAATGGAAGAGCAAGTTGATTTTGACTATATTTACCGGTAGCTTTTTTCTTTCTCGGATCAAATGGAGAAACCCTCTTCACCAAAAATTCAAGAAATGAACTGAAGAAACCCTCTTCACGAAAAATTCAAGAAATGAAATGAAAGGAAGAGCAAGATGATTTTGAGTATTTTTACCAGTGGCTTTATTCTTTCTCGGATCAAATGGTGAAACCCTCTTCACACAAACTTCAAGAAATGAACTAAAGAAACCCTCTTCACAAATAATTCAAGAAATGAAATGAAATGATGAGCAAGATGATTTTGAGTGTTTTTACCAGTGGTTTTTTTCTTTCTCGGATCAAATGGAAAAACCCTCTTCACCAAAAATTCAACAAATGAACTGAAGAAACCCTCTTCACGAAAAATTCAAGAAATGATATGAAAGGAACAGTAAGATGATTTTGAGTATTTTTTACCGGTGGCTTTTTTCTTTATCGGATCAAATGGTGAAACCCTCTTCACCAAAAATTCAAAAAAAAATAAAAATGAACAAACCCTATTCACGAAAAATTCAAGAAATGAAATGAAAGGAAGAGCAAGATGATTTTGAATATTATAACCGGTGGCTTTTTTCTTTTTCGGATCAAATGGAGAAACCCACTTCACCAAAAATTCAAGAAATGAACTGAAGAATTTACCGGTGGCTTTTTTCTTTCTCGGATCAAATGGAGAAATCCTCTTCACACAAATTTAAAGAAATAAACTGAAGAAACCCTCTTAACAAAAAATTCAAGAAATGAAATGAAAGGAAGAGCAAGATGATTTTGAGTATTTTTATCGGTGGCTTTTTTCTTTCTCGAATCAAATGGACAACACCCTCTTCACAAAAAATTCAAGAAATGAACTGAACAAATCCTCTTCACGAAAAATTCAAGAAATTGAATGAAAGGAAGAGCAAGATGATTTTGAGTATTTTTACCAGTAGCTTTATTCTTTCTCGAATCAAATGGAGAAACCCTCTTCACCAAAAATTCAAGAAATGAACTGAAGAAACCCTCTTCACGAAAAATTCAAGAAATGAAATGAAAGGAAGAGCAAGCTGATTTTGAGTATTTTTACCGGTGGCTTTTTTCTTTCTCGGATCAAATGGAGAAACCCTCTTCACACAAATTTCAAGAAATGAACTGAAGAAACCCTCTTAACAAAATATTCAAGAAATGAAATGAAAGGAAGAGCAAGATGATTTTGAGTATTTTTATCGGTGGCTTTTTTCTTTCTCGGATCAAATGGACAACACCCTCTTCACAAAAAATTCAAAAAATGAACTGAACAAACCCTTTTCACGAAAAATTCAAGAAATGAAATGAAAGGAAGAGCAAGATGATTTTGAGTATTTTTACCGGTGGCTTTTTTGTTTCTCGGATCAAATGGAGAAACCCTCTTCACCAAAAATTCAAGAAATGAAATGAAGAAACCCTCTTCACGAAAAATTCAAGAAATGAAATGAAAGGAAGAGCTAGACGATTTTGAGTATTTTTACCAGTAGCTTTATTCTTTCTCGGATCAAATGGAGAAACCGTCTTCACACAAATTTCAAGAAATGTACTCAAGAAACCCTCTTCACGAAAAATTCAAGAAATGAAATGAAAGGAAGAGCAAGATGATTTTGAGTATTTTTTACCGGTGGCTTTTTTGTTTCTCGGATCAAATGGAGAAACCCTCTTCACCAAAAATTCAAGAAATGAAATGAAGAAACCCTCTTCACGAAAAATTCAAGAAATGAAATGAAAGGAAGAGCTAGACGATTTTGAGTATTTTTACCAGCAGCTTTATTCTTTCTCGGATCAAATGGAGAAACCGTCTTCACACAAATTTCAAGAAATGTACTCAAGAAACCCTCTTCACGAAAAATTCAAGAAATGAAATGAAAGGAAGAGCAAGATGATTTTGAGTATTTTTTACCGGTGTCTTTTTTCTTTATCAGATCAAATGGAGAAACCCTCTTCACCAAAAATTCAAGAAAAAAAACTGAAGAAACCCTATTCACGAAAAATTCAAGAAATGAAATGAAAGGAAGAGCAAGATGATTTTGAATATTTTAACCGGTGGCTTTTTTCTTTTTCGGATCAAATGGAGAAACCCACTTCACCAAAAATTCAAGAAATGAACTGAAGAATTTACCGGTGGCTTTTTTCTTTCTCGGATCAAATGGAGAAATCCTCTTCACACAAATTTCAAGAAATAAACTGAAGAAACCCTCTTAACAAAAAATTCAAGAAATGAAATGAAAGGAAGAGCAAGATGATTTTGAGTATTTTTATCGGTGGCTTTTTTCTTTCTCGAATCAAATGGACAACACCCTCTTCACAAAAAATTCAAGAAATGAACTGAACAAACCCTCTTCACGAAAAATTCAAGAAATTGAATGAAAGGAAGAGCAAGATGATTTTGAGTATTTTTACCGTTAGCTTTATTCTTTCTTGGATCAAATGGAGAAACCCTCTTCACCAAAAATTCAACAAAAGAACTGAAGAAACCCTCTTCACGAAAAATTCAAGAAATGAAATGAAAGGAAGAGCAAGCTGATTTTTAGTATTTTTACCGGTGGCTTTTTTCTTTCTCGGATCAAATGGAGAAACCCTCTTCACACAAATTTCAAGAAATGAACTGAAGAAACCCTCTTAACAAAATATTCAAGAAATGAAATGAAAGGAAGAGCAAGATGATTTTTAGTATTTTTATCGGTGGCTTTTTTCTTTCTCGGATCAAATGGACAACACCCTCTTCACAAAAAATTCAAGAAATGAACTGAACAAACCCTTTTCACGAAAAATTCAAGAAATGAAATGAAAGGAAGAGCAAGATGATTTTGAGTATTTTTACCGGTGGCTTTTTTGTTTCTCGGATCAAATGGAGAAACCCTCTTCAACAAAAATTCAAGAAATGAAATGAAGAAACCCTCTTCACGAAAAATTCAAGAAATGAAATGAAAGGAAGAGCTAGACGATTTTGAGTATTTTTACCAGTAGCTTTATTCTTTCTCGGATCAAATGGAGAAACCGTCTTCACACAAATTTCAAGAAATGTACTCAAGAAACCCTCTTCACGAAAAATTCAAGAAATGAAATGAAAGGAAGAGCAAGATGATTTTGAGTATTTTTTACCGGTGTCTTTTTTCTTTATCAGATCAAATAGAGAAACCCTCTTCACCAAAAATTCAAGAAAAAAAACTGAAGAAACCCTATTCACGAAAAATTCAAGAAATGAAATGAAAGGAAGAGCAAGATGATTTTGAGTATTTTTATCGGTGGGTTTTTTCTTTCTTGAATCAAATGGACAACACCCTCTTCACAAAAAATTCAAGAAATGAACTGAACAAACCCTCTTCACGAAAAATTCAAGAAATGAAATGAAAGGAAGAGCTAGATGATTTTGAGTATTTTTACCGGTGGCTTTTTTGTTTCTCGGATCAAATGGAGAAACCCTCTTCACCAAAAATTCAAGAAATGAACTGAAGAAACCCTCTTCACGAAAAAATCAAGAAATGAAATGAAAGGAAGAGCTAGACGATTTTGAGTATTTTTACCAGTAGCTTTATTCTTTCTCGGATCAAATGGAGAAACCGTCTTCACACAAATTTCAATAAATGTTCTCAAGAAACCCTCTTCACGAAAAATTCAAGAAATGAAATGAAAGGAAGAGCAAGATGATTTTGAGTACTTTTACCGGTGGTTTTTTTCTTTATCAGATCAAATGGAGAAACCCTCTTCACCAAAAATTCAAGAAAAAAAACTGAAGAAACCCTATTCACGAAAAATTCAAGAAATGAAATGAAAGGAAGAGCAAGATGATTTTGAGTATTTTTACCGGTGGCTTTTTTCTTTTTCGGATCAAATGGAGAAACCCTCTTCACCAAAAATTCAACAAATGAACTGAGAAACCCTCTTCACAAAAATTTCAAGAAATGAAATGAAAGGAAGAGCAAGATGATTTTGAGTATTTTTACCAGTGGTTTTTTTCTTTCTCGGATCAAATGGAGAAACCCTCTACACCAAAAATTCAACAAATGAACTGAAAATAAACCCTCTTCACGAAAAATTCACGAAATGAAATGAAAGGAAGAGCAAGATGATTTTGAGTATTTTTACCGGTAGCTTTATTCTTTCTTGGATCAAATGGAGAAACCCTCTTCACCTAAAATTCAACAAAAGAACTGAAGAAACCCTCTTCACGAAAAATTCAAGAAATGAAATGAAACCAAGAGCAAGATCATTTTGAGTATTTATACCAGTAGTATTTTTCTTTCTCGGATCAAATGGAGAAACCCTTTACACCAAAAATTCGAAAAATTTACTGAAGAAACCATCTTCACGAAAAATTCAAGAAATGAAATGAAAGGAAGAGCAAGATGATTTTGAATATTTACCGGTAGCTTTTTTCTTTCTTGGATCAAACGGAGAAACTCTCATCACCAAAAATTCAAGAAATGAACTGAGGACACCCTCTTCACGAAAAATTCAAGAAATGAAATGAAAGGAAGAGCAAGCTGATTTTGAGTATTTTTTCTTTCTCAGATCAAATGGAGAAATCCTATTCACACAAATTTCAAGAAATGAACTGAAGAAACCCTCTTAACAAAAAATTCAACAAATGAAATGAAAGGAAGAGCAAGATGATTTTGAGTATTTTTATCGGTGGCTTTTTTCTTTCTCGGATCAAATGGAGAACCCGCTTCACCAAAAATTCAAGAAATGAACTGAAGAAACCCTCTTTACGAAAAATTCAAGAAATGAAATGAAAGGAAGAGCAAGATGATTTTGAGTATTTTTACCGGTGGCTTTTTTGTTTCTCGGATCAAATGGAGAAACCCTCTTCACCAAAAATTCAAGAAATGAACTGAAAAAACACTCTTCACGAAAAATTTAAGAAATGAAATGAAAGGAAGAGCAAGACGATTTTGAGTATTTTTACCAGTAGCTTTATTCTTTCTCGGATCAAATGGAGAAACCGTCTTCACACAAATTTCAAGAAAATGTAGTGAAGAAAAACCCTCTTCACGAAAAATTCAAGAAATGAAATGAAAGGAAGAGCAAGATGATTTTGAGTATTTTTTACCGGTCGCCTTTTTCTTTCTCGGATCAAATGGAGAAATCCATTTCTTAAAAAATACAAGAAATGAACTGAAGAAACCCTCTTCACGAAAGTTCGAGAAATGAAATGAAATGAAAGGAAGAGCAAGTTGATTTTGACTATATTTAAGGGTAGCTTTTTTCTTTCTCGGATCAAATGGAGAAACCCTCTTCACCAAAAATTCAAGAAATGAACTGAAGAAACCCTCTTCACGAAAAATTCAAGAAATGAGATATAAGGAAGAGCAAGATGATTTTGAGTATTTTTACCAGTGGCTTTATTCTTTCTCGGATCAAATGGAGAAACCCTCTTCACACAAACTTCAAGAAATGAACTGAAGAAACCCTCTTCACAAAAAATTCAAGAAATGAAATGAAAGGAAGAGCAAGATGATTTTGAGTGTTTTTACCAGTGGTTTTTTTCTTTCTCGGATCAAATGGATAAAAACCCTCTTCACCAAAAATTGAAGAAATGAACTGAAGAAACCCTCTTCACGAAAAATTCAAGAAATGATATGAAAGGAAGAGCAAGATGATTTTGAGTATTTTTTACCGGTGGCTTTTTTCTTTATCGGATCAAATGGAGAAACCCTCTTCACCAAAAATTCAAAAAAAAAAAAACTGAAGAAACCCTATTCACGAAAAATTCAAGAAATGAAATGAAAGGAAGAGCAAGATGATTTTGAATATTTTAACCGGTGGCTTTTTTCTTTTTCGGATCAAATGGAGAAACCCTCTTCACCAAAAATTCAAGAAATGAATTGAAGAATTTACCGGTGGCTTTTTTCTTTCTCGGATCAAATGGAGAAACCCTCTTCACACAAACTTCAAGAAATAAACTGAAGAAACCCTCTTAACAAAAACTTCAAGAAATGAAATGAAAGGAAGAGCAAGATGATTTTGAGTATTTTTATCGGTGGCTTTTTTCTTTCTTGAATCAAATGGACAAAACCCTCTTCACAAAAAATTCAAGAAATGAACTGAAGAAACCCTATTCACGAAAAATTCAAGAAATGAAATGAAAGGAAGAGCAAGATGATTTTGAGTATTTTTACCGGTGGCTTTTTTGTTTCTCGGATCAAATGGAGAAACCCTCTTCACCAAAAATTCAAGAAATGAACTGAGGAAACACTCTTCACAAAAAATCCAAGAAATGAAATGAAAGGAAGAGCAAGACGATTTTGAGTATTTTTCTCAGTAGCTTTTTTCTTTCTCGGATCAAATGGAGAAACCGTCTTCACACAAATTTCAAAAAAATGTAGTGAAGAAACCCTCTTCACGAAAAATTCAAGAAATGAAATGAAAGGAAGAGCAAGATGATTTTGAGTATTTTTTACTGGTCGCCTTTTTCTTTCTCGGATCAAATGGAGAAACCTATTTCTTCAAAAATTCATAGAAATGAACTGAAGAAACCCTCTTCACGAAAGTTCGAGAAATGAAATGAAAGGAAGAGCGAGTTGATTTTGACTATATTTACCGGTAGCTTTTTTCTTTATCGGATCAAATAGAGAAACCCTCTTCACCAAAAATTCAAGAAATGAACTGAAAAAACCCTCTTCACGAAAAATTCAAGAAATGAAATGAAAGGAAGAGCAAGATGATTTTGAGTATTTTTACCAGTGGCTTTATTCTTTCTCGGATCAAATGGAGAAACCCGCTTCACCAAAAATTCAAGAAATGAACTGAAGAAACCCTCTTCACGAATAATTCAAGAAATGAAATGAAAGGATGAGCAAGATGATTTTGAGTATTTTTACCAGTGGCTTTATTCTTTCTCGGATCAAATGGAGAAACCCTCTTCACACAAACTTCAACAAATGAACTGAAGAAACCCTCTTCACAAAAAATTCAAGAAATGAAATGAAAGGAAGAGCAAGATGATTTTGAGTGTTTTTACCAGTGGTTTTTTTCTTTCTCGGATCAAATGGATAAAAACCCTCTTCACCAAAAATTCAAGAAATGAATTGAAGAAACCCTCTTCACGAAAAATTCAAGAAATGAAATGAAAGGAAGAGCAAGATGATTTTGAGTATTTTTTAACGGTGGCTTTTTTCTTTATCGGATCAAATGGAGAAACCCTCTTCACCAAAAATTCAAAAAAAAAAAAACTGAAGAAACCCTATTCACGAAAAATTCAAGAAATGAAATGAAAGGAAGAGCAAGATGATTTTGGATATTTTAACCGGTGGCTTTTTTCTTTTTCGGATCAAATGGAGAAACCCCATTCACCAAAAATTCAAGAAATGAATTGAAGAATTTACCGGTGGCTTTTTTCTTTCTCGGATCAAATGGAGAAACCCTCTTCACACAAACTTCAAGAAATAAACTGAAGAAACCCTCTTAACAAAAACTTCAAGAAATGAAATGAAAGGAAGAGCAAGATGATTTTGAGTATTTTTATCGGTGGCTTTTTTCTTTCTTGAATCAAATGGACAAAACCCTCTTCACAAAAAATTCAAGAAATGAACTGAACAAACCCTCTTCACGAAAAATTCAAGAAATGAAATGAAAGGAAGAGCAAGATGATTTTGAGTATTTTTACCGGTGGCTTTTTTGTTTCTCGGATCAAATGGAGAAACCCTCTTCACCAAAAATTCAAGAAATGAACTGAAGAAACCCTTTTCACGAAAAATTCAAGAAATGAAATGAAAGGAAGAGCAAGACGATTTTGAGTATTTTTACCAGTAGCTTTATTCTTTCTCGGATCAAATGGAGAAACCGTCTTCACACAAATTTCAAGAAATGTACTCAATAAACCCTCTTCACGAAAAATTCAAGAAATGAAATGAAAGGAAGAGCAAGATGATTTTGAGTATTTTTTACCGGTGGCTTTTTTCTTTCTCGAATCAAATGGAGAAACCCATTTCTTCAAAAATTCAAGAAATGAACTGAAGAAACCCTCTTCACGAGAGTTCGAGAAATGAAATGAAAGGAAGAGCAAGTTGATTTTGACTATTTTTACCGGTAGCTTTTTTCTTTTTTGGATCAAATGAAGAAACCCTCTTCACCAAAAATTCAAGAAATGAACTGAAGAAACCCTATTCACGAAAAATTCAAGAAATGAAATGAAAGGAAGAGCAAGATGATTTTGAGTATTTTTACCGGTGGCTTTTTTGTTTCTCGGATCAAATGGAGAAACCCTCTTCACCAAAAATTCAAGAAATGAACTGAGGAAACACTCTTCACGAAAAATTCAAGAAATGAAATGAAAGGAAGAGCAAGACGATTTTGAGTATTTTTATCAGTAGCTTTTTTCTTTCTCGGATCAAATGGAGAAACCGTCTTCACACAAATTTCAAAAAAATGTAGTGAAGAAACCCTCTTCACGAAAAATTCAAGAAATGAAATGAAAGGAAGAGCAAGATGATTTTGAGTATTTTTTACCGGTCGCCTTTTTCTTTCTCGGATCAAATGGAGAAACCTATTTCTTCAAAAATTCATAGAAATGAACTGAAGAAACCCTCTTCACGAAAGTTCGAGAAATGAAATGAAAGGAAGAGCGAGTTGATTTTGACTATATTTACCGGTAGCTTTTTTCTCTCTCGGATCAAATGGACAAACCCTCTTCACCAAAAATTCAAGAAATGAACTGAAGAAACCCTCTTCACGAAAAATTCAAGAAATGAAATGAAAGGAAGAGCAAGATGATTTTGAGTATTTTTACCAGTGGCTTTATTCTTTCTCGGATCAAATGGAGAAATCCGCTTCACCAAAAATTCAAGAAATGAACAGAAGAAACCCTCTTCACGAATAATTCAAGAAATGAAATGAAAGGATGAGTAAGATGATTTTGAGTATTTTTACCGGTGGCTTTTTTCTTTCTCGGATCAAATGGAGAAACCCTCTTCACCAAAAATTCAAGAAATGAACTGAAGAAACCCTCTTTACGAAAAATTCAAGAAATGAAATGAAAGGAAGAGCAAGATGATTTTGAGTATTTTTACCGGTGGCTTTTTTGTTTCTCGGATCAAATGGAGAAACCCTCTTCACCAAAAATTCAATAAATGAACTGAAGAAACACTCTTCACGAAAAATTTAAGAAAAGAAATGAAAGGAAGAGCAAGACGATTTTGAGTATTTTTACCAGTAGCTTTATTCGTTCTCGGATCAAATGGAGAAACCGTCTTCACACAAATTTCAAGAAAATGTAGTGAAGAAAAACCCTCTTCACGAAAAATTCAAGAAATGAAATGAAAGGAAGAGCAAGATGATTTTGAGTATTTTTTACCGGTCGCCTTTTTCTTTCTCGGATCAAATGGAGAAACCCATTTCTTCAAAAATTCAAGAAATGAACTGAAGAAACCCTCTTCACGAAAGTTCGAGAAATGAAAGGAACAGCAAGTTGATTTTGACTATATTTAAGGTAGCTTTTTTCTTTCTCGGATCAAATGGAGAAACCCTCTTCACCAAAAATTCAAGAAATGAACTGAAGAAACCCTCTTCACGAAAAATTCAAGAAATGAAATATAAGGAAGAGCAAGATGATTTTGTGTATTTTTACCAGTGGCTTTATTCTTTCTCGGATCAAATGGAGAAACCCTCTTCACACAAACTTCAAGAAATGAACTGAAGAAACCCTCTTCACAAAAAATTCAAGAAATGAAATGAAAGGAAGAGCAAGATGATTTTGAGTGTTTTTACCAGTGGTTTTTTTCTTTCTCGGATCAAATGGATAAAAACCCTTTTCACCAAAAATTCAAGAAATGAACTGAAGAAACCCTCTTCACGAAAAATTCAAGAAATGATATGAAAGGAAGACCAAGATGATTTTGAGTATTTTTTACCGGTGGCTTTTTTCTTTATCGGATCAAATGGAGAAACCCTCTTCACCAAAAATTCAAAAAAAAAAAACTGAAGAAACCCTATTCACGAAAAATTCAAGAAATGAAATGAAAGGAAGAGCAAGATGATTTTGAATATTTTAACCGGTGGCTTTTTTCTTTTTCGGATCAAATGGAGAAACCCTCTTCACCAAAAATTCAAGAAATGAATTGAAGAATTTACCGGTGGCTTTTTTCTTTCTCGGATCAAATGGAGAAACCCTCTTCACACAAACTTCAAGAAATAAACTGAAGAAACCCTCTTAACAAAAACTTCAAGAAATGAAATGAAAGGAAGAGCAAGATGATTTTGAGTATTTTTATCGGTGGCTTTTTTCTTTCTTGAATCAAATGGACAAAACCCTCTTCACAAAAAATTCAAGAAATGAACTGAACAAACCCTCTTCACGAAAAATTCTAGAAATGAAATGAAAGGAAGAATCAGTCGAATTGGTAGCAATAAGGCACGGGCAGAGCTTGAAAACATACGTTTTGCTTTTGCGCCTTAGGACTAGGACTGGCTAGGTACTTGCCATCTATCTAATAGCATCCGAGAATGCGCTCTTAGCTATTTTTTCAGAAGCGGAGAATGCTCTGAGAGAAGGCAGAATTAGACAAATAGCTGCTTTTCCGGTCTCAGATGCGGCATTACCCATTACCGGTGTTAGCATGTTAGCACTAGAGCAAGATAATTTTGAGTATTTTAACCGGTGGCTTTTTTGTTTCTCGGATCAAATGGAGAAACCCTCTTCACCAAAATATCAAGAAATGAACTGAAGAAACCCTCTTCACGAAAAAATCAAGAAATGAAATGAAAGGAAGAGCAAGACGATTTTGAGTATTTTTACCAGTAGCTTTATTCTTTCTCGGATCAAATGGAGAAACCGTCTTCACACAAATTTCAAGAAATGTACTCAAGAAACCCTCTTCACGAAAAATTCAAGAAATGAAATGAAAGGAAGAGCAAGATGATTTTGAGTATTTTTTACCGGTGGCTTTTTTCTTTCTCGAATCAAATGGAGAAACCCATTTCTTCAAAAATTCAAGAAATGAACTGAAGAAACCCTCTTCACGAAAGTTCGAGAAATGAAATGAAAGGAAGAGCAAGTTGATTTTGACTATTTTTACCGGTAGCTTTTTTCTTTTTTGGATCAAATGAAAAAACCCTCTTCACCAAAAATTCAAGAAATGAACTGAAGAAACCCTATTCACGAAAAATTCAAGAAATGAAATCAAAGGAAGAGCAAGATGATTTTGAGTATTTTTACCGGTGGCTTTTTTGTTTCTCGGATCAAATGGAGAAACCCTCTTCACCAAAAATTCAAGAAATGAACTGAGGAAACACTCTTCACGAAAAATTCAAGAAATGAAATGAAAGGAAGAGCAAGACGATTTTGAGTATTTTTATCAGTAGCTTTTTTCTTTCTCGGATCAAATGGAGAAACCGTCTTCACACAAATTTCAAAAAAATGTAGTGAAGAAACCCTCTTCACGAAAAATTCAAGAAATGAAATGAAAGGAAGAGCAAGATGATTTTGAGTATTTTTTACCGGTCGCCTTTTTCTTTCTCGGATCAAATGGAGAAACCTATTTCTTCAAAAATTCATAGAAATGAACTGAAGAAACCCTCTTCACGAAAGTTCGAGAAATGAAATGAAAGGAAGAGCGAGTTGATTTTGACTATATTTATCGGTAGCTTTTTTCTTTTTCGGATCAAATGGAGAAACCCTCTTCACCAAAAATTCAAGAAATGAACTGAAGAAACCCTCTTCACGAAAAATTCAAGAAATGAAATGAAAGGAAGAGCAAGATGATTTTGAGTATTTTAACCAGTGGCTTTATTCTTTCTCGGATCAAATGGAGAAACCCGCTTCACCAAAAATTCAAGAAATGAACTGAAGAAACCCTCTTCACGAATAATTCAAGAAATGAAATGAAAGGATGAGCAAGATGATTTTGAGTATTTTTACCGGTGGCTTTTTTCTTTCTCGGATCAAATGGAGAAACCCTCTTCACCAAAAATTCAACAAATGAACTGAAGAAACCCTCTTCACGAAAAATTCAAGAAATGATATGAAAGGAACAGCAAGATGATTTTGAGTGTTTTTACCGGTGGCTTTTTTCTTTATCGGATCAAATGGTGAAACCCTCTTCACCAAAAATTCAAAAAAAAAAAAAACTGAAGAAACCCTATTCACGAAAAATTCAAGAAATGAAATGAAAGGAAGAGCAAGATGATTTTGAATATTTTAACCGGCGGTTTTTTTCTTTTTCGGATCAAATGGAGAAACCCTCTTCACCAAAAATTCAAGAAATGAACTGAAGAATTTACCGGTGGCTTTTTTCTTTCTCGGATCAAATGGAGAAATCCTCTTCACACAAATTTCAAGAAATAAACTGAAGAAACCCTCTTAACAAAAAATTCAAGAAATGAAATGAAAGGAAGAGCAAGATGATTTTGAGTATTTTTATCGGTGGCTTTTTTCTTTCTCGAATCAAATGGACAACACCCTCTTCACAAAAAATTCAAGAAATGAACTGAACAAACCCTCTTCACGAAAAATTCAAGAAATGAAATGAAAGGAAGAGCAAGATGATTTTGAGTATTTTTACCGGTGGCTTTTTTGTTTCTCGGATCAAATGGAGAAACCCTCTTCACCAAAAATTCAAGAAATGAACTGAAGAAACCCTCTTCACGAAAAATTCAAGAAATGAAATGAAAGGAAGAGCTAGACGATTTTGAGTATTTTTACCAGTAGCTTTATTCTTTTTCGGATCAAATGGAAAAACCGTCTTCACACAAATTTCAAGAAATGTACTCAAGAAACCCTCTTCACGAAAAATTCAAGAAATGAAATGAAAGGAAGAGCAAGATGATTTTGAGTATTTTTTACTGGTGGCTTTTTTCTTTATCAGATCAAATGGAGAAACCCTCTTCACCAAAAATTCAAGAAAAAAAACTGAAGAAACCCTATTCACGAAAAATTCAAGAAATGAAATGAAAGGAAGAGCAAGATGATTTTGAGTATTTTTACCGGTGGCTTTTTTCTTTTTCGGATCAAATGGAGAAACCCTCTTCACCAAAAATTACAGAAATGAACTGAGAAACCCTTTTCACAAAAATTTCAAGAAATGAAATGAAAGGAAGAGCAAGATGATTTTGAGTATTTTTACCAGTGGTTTTTTTCTTTCTCGGATCAAATGGAGAAACCCTCTACACCAAAAATTCAAGAAATGAACTGAAAATAAACCCTCTTCACGAAAAATTCACGAAATGAAATGAAAGGAAGAGCAAGATGATTTTGAGTATTTTTACCGGTAGCTTTATTCTTTCTTGGATCAAATGGAGAAACCCTCTTCACCAAAAATTCAACAAAAGAACTGAAGAAACCCTCTTCACGAAAAATTCAAGAAATGAAATGAAAGCAAGAGCAAGATCATTTTGAGTATTTTTACCAGTAATTTTTTTCTTTCTCGGATCAAATGGAGAAACCCTTTTCACCAAAAATTCGAAAAATTTACTGAAGAAACCATCTTCACGAAAAATTCAAGAAATGAAATGAAAGGAAGAGCAAGATGATTTTGAATATTTACCGGTAGCTTTTTTCTTTCTCGGATCAAACGGAGAAACTCTCATCACCAAAAATTCAAGAAATGAACTGAGGACACCCTCTTCACGAAAAATTCAAGAAATGAAATGAAAGGAAGAGCAAGCTGATTTTGAGTATTTTTACCGGTGGCTTTTTTCTTTCTCGGATCAAATGGAGAAATCCTCTTCCCACAAATTTCAAGAAATGAACTGAAGAAACCCTCTTAACAAAAAATTCAAGAAATGAAATGAAAGGAAGAGCAAGATGATTTTGAGTATTTTTATCGGTGGCTTTTTTCTTTCTCGGATCAAATGGAGAACCCGCTTCACCAAAAATTCAAGAAATGAACTGAAGAAACCCTCTTTACGAAAAATTCAAGAAATGAAATGAAAGGAAGAGCAAGATGATTTTGAGTATTTTTACCGGTGGCTTTTTTGTTTCTCGGATCAAATGGAGAAACCCTCTTCACCAAAAATTCAAGAAATGAACTGAGGAAACACTCTTCACGAAAAATTCAAGAAATGAAATGAAAGGAAGAGCAAGACGATTTTGAGTATTTTTACCAGTAGCTTTATTCTTTCTCGGATCAAATGGAGAAACCGTCTTCACGAAAAATTCAAGAAATGAAATGAAAGGAAGAGCAAGATGATTTTGAGTATTTTTTACCGGTCGCCTTTTTCTTTCTCGGATCAAATGGAGAAACCCATTTCTTCAAAAATTCAAGAAATGAACTGAAGAAACCCTCTTCACGAAAGTTCGAGAAATGAAATGAAAGGAAGAGCAAGTTGATTTTGACTATATTTACCGGTAGCTTTTTTCTTTCTCGGATCAAATGGAGAAACCCTCTTCACCAAAACTTCAAGAAATGAACTGAAGAAACCCTCTTCACGAAAAATTCAAGAAATGAAATGAAAGGAAGAGCAAGATGATTTTGAGTATTTTTACCGGTGGCTTTTTTGTTTCTCGTATCAAATGGAGAAACCCTCTTCACCAAAAATTCAAGAAATGAACTGAGGAAACACTCTTCACGAAAAATTCAAGAAATGAAATGAAAGGAAGAGCAAGACGATTTTGAGTATTTTTACCAGTAGCTTTTTTCTTTCTCGGATCAAATGGAGAAACCGTCTTCACACAAATTTCAAAAAAATGTAGTGAAGAAACCCTCTTCACGAAAAATTCAAGAAATGAAATGAAAGGAAGAGCAAGATGATTTTGAGTATTTTTTACCGGTCGCCTTTTTCTTTCTCGGATCAAATGGAGTAACCTATTTCTTCAAAAATTCAAGAAATGAACTGAAGAAACCCTCTTCACGAAAGTTCGAGAAATGAAATGAAAGGAAGAGCATGTTGATTTTGACTATATTTACCGGTAGCTTTTTTCTTTCTCGGATCAAATGGAGAAACCCTCTTCACCAAAAATTCAAGAAATGAACTGAAGAAACCCTCTTCACGAAAAATTCAAGAAATGAAATGAAAGGAAGAGCAAGATGATTTTGAGTATTTTTACCAGTGGCTTTATTCTTTCTCGGATCAAATGGAGAAACCCGCTTCACCAAAAATTCAAGAAATGAACTGAAGAAACCCTCTTCACAAATAATTCAAGAAATGAAATGAAAGGATGAGCAAGATGATTTTGAGTGTTTTTACCAGTGGGTTTTTTCTTTCTCGGATCAAATGGAGAAACCCTCTCCACCAAAAATTCAAGAAATGAACTGAAGAAACCCCTCTTCACGAAAAATTCAAGAAATGATATGAAAGGAACAGCAAGATGATTTTGAGTATTTTTTACCGGTGGCTTTTTTCTTTATCGGATCAAATGGTGAAACCCTCTTCACCAAAAATTCAAAAAAAAAAAAAACTGAAGAAACCCTATTCACGAAAAATTCAAGAAATGAAATGAAAGGAAGAGCAAGATGATTTTGAATATTTTAACCGGTGGCTTTTTTCTTTTTCGGATCAAATGAAGAAACCCTTTTCACCAAAAATTCAAGAAATGAACTGAAGAATTTACCGGTGGCTTTTTTCTTTCTCGGATCAAATGGAGAAATCCTCTTCACACAAATTTCAAGAAATAAACTGAAGAAACCCTCTTAACAAAAAATTCAAGAAATGAAATGAAAGGAAGAGCAAGATGATTTTGAGTATTTTTATCGGTGGCTTTTTTCTTTCTCGAATCAAATGGACAACACCCTCTTCACAAAAAATTCAAGAAATGCACTGAACAAACCCTCTTCACGAAAAATTCAAGAAATGAAATGAAAGGAAGAGCAAGATGATTTTGAGTATTTTTACCGGTGGCTTTTTTGTTTCTCGTATCAAATGGAGAAACCCTCTTCACCAAAAATTCAAGAAATGAACTGAAGAAACCCCTCTTCACGAAAAATTCAAGAAATGATATGAAAGGAACAGCAAGATGATTTTGAGTATTTTTTACCGGTGGCTTTTTTCTTTATCGGATCAAATGGTGAAACCCTCTTCACCAAAAATTCAAAAAAAAAAAAAACTGAAGAAACCCTATTCACGAAAAATTCAAGAAATGAAATGAAAGGAAGAGCAAGATGATTTTGAATATTTTAACCGGTGGCTTTTTTCTTTTTCGGATCAAATGAAGAAACCCTTTTCACCAAAAATTCAAGAAATGAACTGAAGAATTTACCGGTGGCTTTTTTCTTTCTCGGATCAAATGGAGAAATCCTCTTCACACAAATTTCAAGAAATAAACTGAATAAACCCTCTTAACAAAAAATTCAAGAAATGAAATGAAAGGAAGAGCAAGATGATTTTGAGTATTTTTATCGGTGGCTTTTTTCTTTCTCGAATCAAATGGACAACACCCTCTTCACAAAAAATTCAAGAAATGAACTGAACAAACCCTCTTCACGAAAAATTCAAGAAATGAAATGAAAGGAAGAGCAAGATGATTTTGAGTATTTTTACCGGTGGCTTTTTTGTTTCTCGTATCAAATGGAGAAACCCTCTTCACCAAAAATTCAAGAAATGAACTGAAGAAACCCTCTTCACGAAAAATTCAAGAAATGAAATGAAAGGAAGAGCTAGACGATTTTGAGTATTTTTACCAGTAGCTTTATTCTTTCTCCGATCAAATGGAGAAACCGTCTTCACACAAATTTCAAGAAATGTACTCAAGAAACCCTCTTCACGAAAAATTCAAGAAATGAAATGAAAGGAAGAGCAAGATGATTTTGAGTATTTTTACCGGTGGCTTTTTTCTTTTTCGGATCAAATGGAGAAACCCTCTTCACCAAAAATTCAAGAAATGAACTGAGAAACCCTCTTCACAAAAATTTCAAGAAATGAAATGAAAGAAAGAGCAAGATGATTTTGAGTATTTTTACCAGTGGTTTTTTTCTTTCTCGGATCAAATGGAGAAACCCTCTACACCAAAAATTGAAGAAATGAACTGAAAATAAACCCTCTTCACGAAAAATTCACGAAATGAAATGAAAGGAAGAGCAAGATGATTTTGAGTATTTTTACCGGTAGCTTTATTCTTTCTTGGATCAAATGGAGAAACCCTCTTCACCAAAAATTCAACAAAAGAACTGAAGAAACCCTCTTCACCAAAAATTCAAGAAATGAAATGAAAGCAAGAGCAAGATCATTTTGAATGTTTTTACCAGTAGTTTTTTTCTTTCTCGGATCAAATGGAGAAACCCTTTTCACCAAAAATTCAAAAAATTTACTGAAGAAACCATCTTCACGAAAAATTCAAGAAATGAAATGAAAGGAAGAGCAAGATGATTTTGAATATTTACCGGTAGCTTTTTTCTTTCTCGGATCAAACGGAGAAACTCTCATCACCAAAAATTCAAGAAATGAACTGAGGACACCCTCTTCACGAAAAATTCAAGAAATGAAATGAAAGGAAGAGCAAGCTGATTTTGAGTATTTTTACCGGTGGCTTTTTTCTTTCTCGGATCAAATGGAGAAATCCTCTTCCCACAAATTTCAAGAAATGAACTGAAGAAACCCTCTTAACAAAAAATTCAAGAAATGAAATGAAAGGAAGAGCAAGATGATTTTGAGTATTTTTATCGGTGGCTTTTTTCTTTCTCGGATCAAATGGAGAACCCGCTTCACCAAAAATTCAAGAAATGAACTGAAGAAACCCTCTTTACGAAAAATTCAAGAAATGAAATGAAAGGAAGAGCAAGATGATTTTGAGTATTTTTACCGGTGGCTTTTTTGTTTCTCGGATCAAATGGAGAAACCCTCTTCACCAAAAATTCAAGAAATGAACTGAGGAAACACTCTTCACGAAAAATTCAAGAAATGAAATGAAAGGAAGAGCAAGACGATTTTGAGTATTTTTACCAGTAGCTTTATTCTTTCTCGGATCAAATGGAGAAACCGTCTTCACGAAAAATTCAAGAAATGAAATGAAAGGAAGAGCAAGATGATTTTGAGTATTTTTTACCGGTCGCCTTTTTCTTTCTCGGATCAAATGGAGAAACCCATTTCTTCAAAAATTCAAGAAATGAACTGAAGAAACCCTCTTCACGAAAGTTCGAGAAATGAAATGAAAGGAAGAGCAAGTTGATTTTGACTATATTTACCGGTAGCTTTTTTCTTTCTCGGATCAAATGGAGAAACCCTCTTCACCAAAACTTCAAGAAATGAACTGAAGAAACCCTCTTCACGAAAAATTCAAGAAATGAAATGAAAGGAAGAGCAAGATGATTTTGAGTATTTTTACCAGTGGCTTTATTCTTTCTCGGATCAAATGGAGAAACCCGCTTCACCAAAAATTCAAGAAATGAACTGAAGAAACCCTCTTCACAAATAATTCAAGAAATGAAATGAAAGGATGAGCAAGATGATTTTGAGTGTTTTTACCAGTGGGTTTTTTCTTTCTCGGATCAAATGGAGAAACCCTCTCCACCAAAAATTCAAGAAATGAACTGAAGAAACCCCTCTTCACGAAAAATTCAAGAAATGATATGAAAGGAACAGCAAGATGATTTTGAGTATTTTTTACCGGTGGCTTTTTTCTTTATCGGATCAAATGGTGAAACCCTCTTCACCAAAAATTCAAAAAAAAAAAAAAACTGAAGAAACCCTATTCACGAAAAATTCAAGAAATGAAATGAAAGGAAGAGCAAGATGATTTTGAATATTTTAACCGGTGGCTTTTTTCTTTTTCGGATCAAATGAAGAAACCCTTTTCACCAAAAATTCAAGAAATGAACTGAAGAATTTACCGGTGGCTTTTTTCTTTCTCGGATCAAATGGAGAAATCCTCTTCACACAAATTTCAAGATATAAACTGAAGAAACCCTCTTAACAAAAAATTCAAGAAATGAAATGAAAGGAAGAGCAAGATGATTTTGAGTATTTTTATCGGTGGCTTTTTTCTTTCTCGAATCAAATGGACAACACCCTCTTCACAAAAAATTCAAGAAATGAACTGAACAAACCCTCTTCACGAAAAATTCAAGAAATGAAATGAAAGGAAGAGCAAGATGATTTTGAGTATTTTTACCGGTGGCTTTTTTGTTTCTCGTATCAAATGGAGAAACCCTCTTCACCAAAAATTCAAGAAATGAACTGAAGAAACCCTCTTCACGAAAAATTCAAGAAATGAAATGAAAGGAAGAGCTAGACGATTTTGAGTATTTTTACCAGTAGCTTTATTCTTTCTCCGATCAAATGGAGAAACCGTCTTCACACAAATTTCAAGAAATGTACTCAAGAAACCCTCTTCACGAAAAATTCAAGAAATGAAATGAAAGGAAGAGCAAGATGATTTTGAGTATTTTTACCGGTGGCTTTTTTCTTTTTCGGATCAAATGGAGAAACCCTATTCACCAAAAATTCAAGAAATGAACTGAGAAACCCTCTTCACAAAAATTTCAAGAAATGAAATGAAAGAAAGAGCAAGATGATTTTGAGTATTTTTACCAGTGGTTTTTTTCTTTCTCGGATCAAATGGAGAAACCCTCTACACCAAAAATTGAAGAAATGAACTGAAAATAAACCCTCTTCACGAAAAATTCACGAAATGAAATGAAAGGAAGAGCAAGATGATTTTGAGTATTTTTACCGGTAGCTTTATTCTTTCTTGGATCAAATGGAGAAACCCTCTTCACCAAAAATTCAACAAAAGAACTGAAGAAACCCTCTTCACCAAAAATTCAAGAAATGAAATGAAAGCAAGAGCAAGATCATTTTGAATGTTTTTACCAGTAGTTTTTTTCTTTCTCGGATCAAATGGAGAAACCCTTTTCACCAAAAATTCAAAAAATTTACTGAAGAAACCATCTTCACGAAAAATTCAAGAAATGAAATGAAAGGAAGAGCAAGATGATTTTGAATATTTACCGGTAGCTTTTTTCTTTCTCGGATCAAACGGAGAAACTCTCATCACCAAAAATTCAAGAAATGAACTGAGGACACCCTCTTCACGAAAAATTCAAGAAATGAAATGAAAGGAAGAGCAAGCTGATTTTGAGTATTTTTACCGGTGGCTTTTTTCTTTCTCGGATCAAATGGAGAAATCCTCTTCCCACAAATTTCAAGAAATGAACTGAAGAAACCCTCTTAACAAAAAATTCAAGAAATGAAATGAAAGGAAGAGCAAGATGATTTTGAGTATTTTTATCGGTGGCTTTTTTCTTTCTCGGATCAAATGGAGAACCCGCTTCACCAAAAATTCAAGAAATGAACTGAAGAAACCCTCTTTACGAAAAATTCAAGAAATGAAATGAAAGGAAGAGCAAGATGATTTTGAGTATTTTTACCGGTGGCTTTTTTGTTTCTCGGATCAAATGGAGAAACCCTCTTCACCAAAAATTCAAGAAATGAACTGAGGAAACACTCTTCACGAAAAATTCAAGAAATGAAATGAAAGGAAGAGCAAGACGATTTTGAGTATTTTTACCAGTAGCTTTATTCTTTCTCGGATCAAATGGAGAAACCGTCTTCACGAAAAATTCAAGAAATGAAATGAAAGGAAGAGCAAGATGATTTTGAGTATTTTTTACCGGTCGCCTTTTTCTTTCTCGGATCAAATGGAGAAACCCATTTCTTCAAAAATTCAAGAAATGAACTGAAGAAACCCTCTTCACGAAAGTTCGAGAAATGAAATGAAAGGAAGAGCAAGTTGATTTTGACTATATTTACCGGTAGCTTTTTTCTTTCTCGGATCAAATGGAGAAACCCTCTTCACCAAAACTTCAAGAAATGAACTGAAGAAACCCTCTTCACGAAAAATTCAAGAAATGAAATGAAAGGAAGAGCAAGATGATTTTGAGTATTTTTACCGGTGGCTTTTTTGTTTCTCGGATCAAATGGAGAAACCCTCTTCACCAAAAATTCAAGAAATGAACTGAGGAAACACTCTTCACGAAAAATTCAAGAAATGAAATGAAAGGAAGAGCAAGACGATTTTGAGTATTTTTACCAGTAGCTTTTTTCTTTCTCGGATCAAATGGAGAAACCGTCTTCACACAAATTTCAAAAAAATGTAGTGAAGAAACCCTCTTCACGAAAAATTCAAGAAATGAAATGAAAGGAAGAGCAAGATGATTTTGAGTATTTTTTACCGGTCGCTTTTTTCTTTTTCGGATCAAATGGAGAAACCCTCTTCA
Organism: Sesamum indicum; assembly: GCF_026168435.1. Classification (NCBI taxonomy): domain Eukaryota; kingdom Viridiplantae; phylum Streptophyta; class Magnoliopsida; order Lamiales; family Pedaliaceae; genus Sesamum; species Sesamum indicum. Next base: position 11,069,640 of record NC_142661.1, read on the forward strand.
CCAAAAATTCAAGAAATGAACTGAGAAACCCTCTTCACAAAAATTTCAAGAAATGAAATGAAAGAAAGAGCAAGATGATTTTGAGTATTTTTACCAGTGGTTTTTTTCTTTCTCGGATCAAATGGAGAAACCCTCTACACCAAAAATTGAAGAAATGAACTGAAAATAAACCCTCTTCACGAAAAATTCACGAAATGAAATGAAAGGAAGAGCAAGATGATTTTGAGTATTTTTACCGGTGGCTTTTTTGTTTCTCGTATCAAATGGAGAAACCCTCTTCACCAAAAATTCAAGAAATGAACTGAAGAAACCCTCTTCACGAAAAATTCAAGAAATGAAATGAAAGGAAGAGCTAGACGATTTTGAGTATTTTTACCAGTAGCTTTTTTCTTTCTCCGATCAAATGGAGAAACCGTCTTCACACAAATTTCAAGAAATGTACTCAAGAAACCCTCTTCACGAAAAATTCAAGAAATGAAATGAAAGGAAGAGCAAGATGATTTTGAGTATTTTTACCGGTGGCTTTTTTCTTTTTCGGATCAAATGGAGAAACCCTCTTCACCAAAAATTCAAGAAATGAACTGAGAAACCCTCTTCACAAAAATTTCAAGAAATGAAATGAAAGAAAGAGCAAGATGATTTTGAGTATTTTTACCAGTGGTTTTTTTCTTTCTCGGATCAAATGGAGAAACCCTCTACACCAAAAATTGAAGAAATGAACTGAAAATAAACCCTCTTCACGAAAAATTCACGAAATGAAATGAAAGGAAGAGCAAGATGATTTTGAGTATTTTTACCGGTAGCTTTATTCTTTCTTGGATCAAATGGAGAAACCCTCTTCACCAAAAATTCAACAAAAGAACTGAAGAAACCCTCTTCACCAAAAATTCAAGAAATGAAATGAAAGCAAGAGCAAGATCATTTTGAATGTTTTTACCAGTAGTTTTTTTCTTTCTCGGATCAAATGGAGAAACCCTTTTCACCAAAAATTCAAAAAATTTACTGAAGAAACCATCTTCACGAAAAATTCAAGAAATGAAATGAAAGGAAGAGCAAGATGATTTTGAATATTTACCGGTAGCTTTTTTCTTTCTCGGATCAAACGGAGAAACTCTCATCACCAAGAATTCAAGAAATGAATTGAGGACACCCTCTTGACGAAAAATTCAAGAAATGAAATGAAAGGAAGAGCAAGCTGATTTTGAGTATTTTTACCGGTGGCTTTTTTCTTTCTCGGATCAAATGGAGAAATCCTCTTCACACAAATTTCAAGAAATGAACTGAAGAAACCCTCTTAACAAAAAATTCAAGAAATGAAATGAAAGGAAGAGCAAGATGATTTTGAGTATTTTTATCGGTGGCTTTTTTCTTTCTCGGATCAAATGGAGAACCCGCTTCACCAAAAATTCAAGAAATGAACTGAAGAAACCCTCTTTACGAAAAATTCAAGAAATGAAATGAAAGGAAGAGCAAGATGATTTTGAGTATTTTTACCGGTGGCTTTTTTGTTTCTCGGATCAAATGGAGAAACCCTCTTCACCAAAAATTCAAGAAATGAACTGAGGAAACACTCTTCACGAAAAATTCAAGAAATGAAATGAAAGGAAGAGCAAGACGATTTTGAGTATTTTTACCAGTAGCTTTATTCTTTCTCGGAGCAAATGGAGAAACCGACTTCACACAAATTTCAAAAAAATGTAGTGAAGAAACCCTCTTCACGAAAAATTCAAGAAATGAAATGAAACGAAGAGCAAGATGATTTTGAGTATTTTTTACCAGTCGCCTTTTTCTTTCTCGGATCAAATGGAGAAACCCATTTCTTCAAAAATTCAAGAAATGAACTGAAGAAACCCTCTTCGCGAAAGTTCGAGAAATGAAATGAAAGGAAGAGCAAGTTGATTTTGACTATATTTAACGGTAGCTTTTTTCTTTCTCGGATCAAATGTAGAAACCCTCTTCACCAAAAATTCAAGAAATGAACTAAAGAAACCCTCTTCACGAAAAATTCAACAAATGAAATGAAAGGAAGAGCAAGATGATTTTGAGTATTTTTACCAGTGGCTTTATTCTTTCTCGGATCAAATCGAGAAACCCGCTTCACCAAAAATTTAAGAAATGAACTGAAGAAACCCTCTTCACAAATAAATCAAGAAATAAAATGAAAGGATGAGCAAGATGATTTTGAGTGTTTTTATCAGTGGTTTTTTTCTTTCTCGGATCAAATGGAGAAACCCTCTTCACCAAAAATTCAAGAAATGAACTGAAGAAACCCTCTTCACGAAAAATTCAAGAAATGATATGAAAGGAACAGCAAGATGATTTTGAGTATTTTTTACCAGTAGCTTTATTCTTTCTCGGATCAAATGGAGAAACCGTCTTCACACAAATTTCAAGAAATGTACTCAAGAAACCCTCTTCACGAAAAATTCAAGAAATGAAATGAAAGGAAGAGCAAGATGATTTTGAGTATTTTTTTATCGGTGGCTTTTTTCTTTATCAGATTAAATGGAGAAACCCTCTTCACCAAAAATTCAAGAAAAAAAACTGAAGAAACCCCTATTCACGAAAAATTCAAGAAATGAAATGAAAGGAAGAGCAAGATGATTTTGAGTATTTTTACCGGTGGCTTTTTTCTTTTTCGGATCAAATTGAGAAACCCTCTTCACCAAAAATTCAAGAAATGAACTGAGAAACCGTTTTCACAAAAATTTAAAGAAATGAAATGAAAGGAAGAGCAAGATGATTTTGAGTATTTTTACCAGTGGTTTTTTTCTTTCTCGGATCAAATGGAGAAACCCTCTACCCCAAAAATTCAAGAAATGAACTGAAAATAAACCCTCTTCACGAAAAATTCACGAAATGAAATGAAAGGAAGAGCAAGATGATTTTGAGTATTTTTACCGTTAGCTTTATTCTTTCTTGGATCAAATGGAGAAACCCTCTTCACCAAAAATTCAACAAAAGAACTGAAGAAACCCTCTTCACGAAAAATTCAAGAAATGAAATGAAAGCAAGAGCAAGATCATTTTGAGTATTTTTACCAGTAGTTTTTTTCTTTCTTGGATCAAATGGAGAAACCCTTTTCACCAAAAATTCAAAAAATTTACTGAAGAAACCATCTTCACGAAAAATTCAAGAAATGAAATGAAAGGAAGAGCAAGATGATTTTGAATATTTACCGGTAGCTTTTTTCTTTCTCGGATCAAACGGAGAAACTCTCATCACCAAAAATTCAAGAAATGAACTGAGGACACCCTCTTCACGAAAAATTCAAGAAATGAAATGAAAGGAAGAGCAAGCTGATTTTGAGTATTTTTACCGGTGGCTTTTTTCTTTCTCGGATCAAATGGAGAAATCCTCTTCACACAAATTTCAAGAAATGAACTGAAGAAACCCTCTTAACAAAAAATTCAAGAAATGAAATGAAAGGAAGAGCAAGATGATTTTGAGTATTTTTATCGATGGCTTTTTTCTTTCTCGGATCAAATGGAGAACCCGCTTCACCAAAAATTCAAGAAATGAACTGAAGAAACCCTCTTTACGAAAAATTCAAGAAATGAAATGAAAGGAAGAGCAAGATGATTTTGAGTGTTTTTACCAGTGGTTTTTTTCTTTCTCGGATCAAATGGAGAAACCCTCTTCACCAAAAATTCAAGAAATGAACTGAAGAAACCCTCTTCACGAAAAATTCAAGAAATGATATGAAAGGAAGAGTAAGATGATTTTGAGTATTTTTTACCGGTGGTTTTTTTCTTTATCGGATCAAATGGAGAAACCCTTTTCACCAAAAATTCAAAAACAAAAAAACTGAAGAAACCCTATTCACGAAAAATTCAAGATATGAAATGAAAGGAAGAGCAAGATGATTTTGAATATTTTAACCGGTGGCTTTTTTCTTTTTCGGATCAAATGGAGAAACCCTCTTCACCAAAAATTCAAGAAATGAACTGAAGAATTTACCGGTGGCATTTTTCTTTCTCGAATCAAATGGAGAAATCCTCTTCACACAAATTTCAAGAAATAAACTGAAGAAACCCTCTTAACAAAAAATTCAAGAAATGAAATGAAAGGAAGAGCAAGATGATTTTGAGTATTTTTATCGGTGGCTTTTATCTTTCTCAAATCAAATAGACAAAACCCTCTTCACAAAAAATTCAAGAAATGAACTGAACAAACCCTCTTCACGAAAAATTCAAGAAATGAAATGAAAGGAAGAGCAAGATGATTTTGAGTATTTTAACCGGTGGCTTTTTTGTTTCTCAGATCAAATGGAGAAACCCTCTTCACCAAAAATTCAAGAAATGAACTGAAGAAACCCTCTTCACGAAAAATTCAAGAAATGAAATGAAAGGAAGAGCAAGACGATTTTGAGTATTTTTACGAGTAGCTTTATTCTTTCTCGTGTCAAATGGAGAAACCGTCTTCGCACAAATTTCAAGAAATGTACTCAAGAAACCCTCTTCACGAAAAATTCAAGAAATGAAATGAAAGGAAGAGCAAGATGATTTTGAGTATTTTTTACCGGTGGCTTTTTTCTTTCTCGGATCAAATGGAGAAACCCATTTCTTCAAAAATTCAAGAAATGAACTGAAGAAACCCTCTTCACGAAAGTTCGAGAAATGAAATGAAAGGAAGAGCAAGTTGATTTTGACTATTTTTAACGGTGGCTTTTTTTTTTCTCGGATCAAATGAAGAAACCCTCTTCACCAAAAATTCAAGAAATGAACTGAAGAAACCCTCTTCAACGAAAAATTCAAGAAATGAAAACAAACTTCAGGAAATGAACTGAAAAAACCCTCTTCACAAAAAATTCAAGAAATGAAATGAAAGGAAGAGCAAGATGATTTTGAGTGTTTTTACTAGTGGTTTTTTTCTTTCTCGGATCAAATGGAGAAACCCTCTTCACCAAAAATTCAAGAAATGAACTGAAAAAACCCTCTTCACGAAAAATTCAAGAAATGATATGAAAGGAAGAGCAAACTGATTTTGAGTATTTTTACCGGTGGCTTTTTTCTTTCTCGGATCAAATGGAGAAACCCTCTTCACACAAATTTCAAGAAATGAACTGAAAAAACCCTCTTAACAAAAAATTCAAGAAATGAAATGAAAGGAAGAGCAAGATGATTTTGAGTATTTTTATCGGTGGCTTTTTTCTTTCTCGGATCAAATGGAGAAACCCTCTTCACCAAAAATTCAAGAAATGAACTGAAGAAACCCTATTCACGAAAAATTCAAGAAATGAAATGAAAGGAAGAGCAAGATGATTTTGAGTTATTTTACCGGTGGCTTTTTTGTTTCTCGGATCAAATGGAGAAACCCTCTTCACCAAAAATTCAAGAAATGAACTGAAGAA
>NC_142661.1:19002992-19010492 GCF_026168435.1 Sesamum indicum
ATAAAAAGACCACAAAGATAACAATATCCGTAATGAGCATAAAATATTGCGAAACTATGGTGACATCCTGCATGAGAACGAGGGTTGTGAAGATAGAAATAAAGACTTATAAATTGAACGAGAATAACAAGTGTAACAAGAAGTAGATGACATTCATTGGCGCAGAAGATAAAAGCAACACCTCACTTCTTCTATGATCAAAATGGAAGTAAAAATGTTCTAGCGTGACACACCCGACACACACACACATACACACGCACACACACATACCCCATACGCACACACCCCACGCACGCACGCACACACACATACCCCAAACGCACACACCCCACACACACACACAACACGCACACACAAAAAACACATTCTAGCATGACACACAAACCCGACATACACACACACACCCACACCCACGCACACACACACACCCCACACATACACACCCCCTATACGCACAACCCCCCCAACACAACACACACACCCACGCACAACACATACCCCATACGCACACAACCCACACACACACAAAAAACATGTTCTAGCATGACACACAAACCCCCCCCCCCCCCTACACACACACCCCACATGCACACACCCACGCACAACACATACCCCATACGCACACACCCCACACACACACACAAAAAACATGTTCTAGCATGACACACAAATCCCACACATACACACACACACACCCCACACACACCCCATGCACACACACACGCCACACACACACACACACACACCCACGCACACACACACCCCATACGCACAACCCCCCAACACAACACACACACCCACGCACACACACATACCCCATACACACACACCCCACGCACGGACACACACACACACACACACACACACACACCCACGCATACACACATACCCCATACGAACACACCCCACACACACACACAACACACACACGAAAAACATGTTCTAGCATGACACACACACCCCACACACACACACAGACACACACACACCCCACACACACAGACACCCACGCACACACACACCCCATACGCACAAACCCCCCCCCCCCCCCCAACACACACACACACCCCCACTCTTTTTCTCTCACTATATCCCCTCTAGTAAAGTAAATTAATCTAAGTCCACGTTTTGTTAACGAGATATATTTAAAGGAAAAAGGAAGAGGGACAATGCACTCTTTCCTGTCCTATTATTACTATTCTTTTCAATAAATATTCCTTAATATCAGATAAAGAAAAATGAGAATACACATCTATGCAAGCACACAAAAATATTACAAAGGACATAAAAAGACCACAAAGATAAGAATGTCCGTAATGAGCATAAAATATTCCGAAACTATGGTGACATCCTGCATGAGAAAGAGGGTTATGAAAATAGAAATAAAGACTTATAAATTGAACGAGAATGACAAGTGTAACAAGAAGTAGATGACATTCATTGGCGCAGAACATAAAAGCAACACCTCACTTCTTCTTTGATCAAAATGGAAGTAAAAATGTTCTAGCGTGACACACCCGACACACACACACATACACACGCACACACACATACCCCATACGCACACACCCCACGCACGCACGCACACACACATACCCCAAACGCACACACCCCACACACACACACAACACGCACACACAAAAAACACATTCTAGCATGACACACAAACCCGACATACACACACACACACACACACACACACACCCACACCCACGCACACACACACACCCCACACATACACACCCCCTATACGCACAACCCCCCCAACACAACACACACACCCACGCACAACACATACCCCATACGCACACAACCCACACACACACAAAAAACATGTTCTAGCATGACACACAAACCCCCCCCCCCCCCCCTACACACACACCCCACATGCACACACCCACGCACAACACATACCCCATACGCACACACCCCACACACACACACAAAAAACATGTTCTAGCATGACACACAAATCCCACACATACACACACACACACCCCACACACACCCCATGCACACACACACGCCACACACACACACACACACACCCACGCACACACACACCCCATACGCACAACCCCCCAACACAACACACACACCCACGCACACACACATACCCCATACACACACACCCCACGCACGGACACACACACACACACACACACACACACCCACGCATACACACATACCCCATATGAACACACCCCACACACACACACAACACACACACGAAAAACATGTTCTAGCATGACACACACACCCCACACACACACACACACACACACACCCCACACACACAGACACCCACGCACACACACACCCCATACGCACAAACCCCCCCCCCAACACAGACACACACCCCCACTCTTTTTCTCTCACTATATCCCCTCTAGTAAAGTAAATCAATCTAAGTCAACGTTTTGCTAACGAGATATATTGATAGGAAAAAGGAAGAGGGACAATGCACTCTTTCCTGTCCTATTATTGCTCTTCGTTTCAATAAATATTCCTTAATATCAGATAAACAAAAATGAGAATACACATCTATTCAAGCACACAAAAATATTACAAAGGACATAAAAAGACCACAAAGATAACAATATCCGTAATGAGCATAAAATATTGCGAAACTATGGTGACATCCTGCATGAGAACGAGGGTTGTGAAGATAGAAATAAAGACTTATAAATTGAACGAGAATAACAAGTGTAACAAGAAGTAGATGACATTCATTGGCGCAGAAGATAAAAGCAACACCTCACTTCTTCTATGATCAAAATGGAAGTAAAAATGTTCTAGCGTGACACACCCGACACACACACATACACACGCACACACACATACCCCATACGCACACACCCCACGCACGCACGCACACACACATACCCCAAACGCACACACCCCACACACACACACAACACGCACACACAAAAAACACATTCTAGCATGACACACAAACCCGACATACACACACACACACACACACACACCCACACCCACGCACACACACACACCCCACACATACACACCCCCTATACGCACAACCCCCCCAACACAACACACACACCCACGCACAACACATACCCCATACGCACACACCCCACACACACACAAAAAACATGTTCTAGCATGACACACAAACCCCCCCCCCTACACACACACCCCACATGCACACACCCACGCACAACACATACCCCATACGCACACACCCCACACACACACACAAAAAACATGTTCTAGCATGACACACAAATCCCACACATACACACACACACACCCCACACACACCCCATGCACACACACACGCCACACACACACACACACACACCCACGCACACACACACCCCATACGCACAACCCCCCAACACAACACACACACCCACGCACACACACATACTCCATACACACACACCCCACGCACGGACACACACACACACACACACACACACACCCACGCATACACACATACCCCATACGAACACACCCCACACACACACACAACACACACACGAAAAACATGTTCTAGCATGACACACACACCCCCCACACACACACACACACACACACACCCCACACACACAGACACCCACGCTCACACACACCCCATACGCACAAACCCCCCCCCCCCAACACACACACACACCCCCACTCTTTTTCTCTCACTATATCCCTCTAGTAAAGTAAATTAATCTAAGTCCACGTTTTGCTAACGAGATATATTTAAAGGAAAAAGGAAGAGGGACAATGCATTCTTTCCTGTCCTATTATTACTATTCGTTTCAATAAATATTCCTTAATATCAGATAAACAAAAATGAGAATACACATCTATGCAAGCACACAAAAATATTACAAAGGACATAAAAAGACCACAAAGATAAGAATGTCCGTAATGAGCATAAAATATTCCGAAACTATGGTGACATCCTGCATGAGAAAGAGGGTTATGAAAATAGAAATAAAGACTTATAAATTGAACGAGAATGACAAGTGTAACAAGAAGTAGATGACATTCATTGGCGCAGAAGATAAAAGCAACACCTCACTTCTTCTTTGATCAAAATGGAAGTAAAAATGTTCTAGCGTGACACACCCGACACACACACACATACACACGCACACACACATACCCCATACGCACACACCCCACGCACACACACAACACACACACAAAAAACATGTTCTAGCATGACACACAAACCCCCCCCCCACACACACACGCCACACACATACACACACACACACACCCACGCACACACACACCCCATACGCACAAACCCCCCCCCCCAACACACACACACACACACCGACTCTTTTTCTCTCACTGTATCCCTTCTAGTAAAGTAAATCAATCTAAGTCAACGTTTTGCTAACGAGATATATTGATAGGAAAAAGGAAGAGGGACAATGCACTCTTTCCTGTCCTATTATTGCTCTTCGTTTCAATAAATATTCCTTCATATCAGATAAACAAAAATGAGAATACACATCTATTCAAGCACACAAAAATATTACAAAGGACATAAAAAGACCACAAAGATAACAATATCCGTAATGAGCATAAAATATTGCGAAACTATGGTGACATCCTGCATGAGAACGAGGGTTGTGAAGATAGAAATAAAGACTTATAAATTGAACGAGAATGACAAGTGTAACAAGAAGTAGATGACATTCATTGGCGCAGAAGATAAAAGCAACACCTCACTTCTTCTATGATCAAAATGGAAGTAAAAATGTTCTAGCGTGACACACTCGACACACACACATACACACGCACACACACATACCCCATACGCACACACCCCACGCACGCACGCACACACACACACACCCCCATGCACAAACACACACCCCAAATGCACACACCCCACACACACACACAACACGCACACACAAAAAACACATTCTAGCATGACACACAAACCCGACATATACACACACACATACACACACCCACACCCACACCCACACCCACGCACACACACACACCCCACACATACACACCCCCCATACGCACAACCCCCCCAACACAACACACACACACCCACGCACAACACATACCCCATACGCACACACCCCACACACACACAAAAAACATGTTCTAGCATGACACACAAACCCCCCCCCCCCCCACACACACACACACCCCACACGCACACACCCACGCACAACACATACCCCATACGCACACACCCCACACACACACACAAAAAACATGTTCTAGCATGACACACAAATCCCACACATACACACACACACACCCCACACACACACACACATCGCACACTTACACACACACACACACACCCCATACACACCCCATGCACACACACACGCCACACACACACACATACACCCACGCACACACACACCCCATAGGCACAACCCCCCAACACAACACACACACCCACGCACACACACATACCCCATACACACACACCCCACGCACGGACACACACACACACACACACACACACACACACACACACCCCCACGCACACACACATACCCCATACGAACACACCCCACACACACACACAACACACACACGAAAAACATGTTCTAGCATGACACACAAACCCCCCACACACACACACACACACACACACCCCACACACACCCACGCACACACACACCCCATACGCACAAACCCCCCCCCCCCCCAACACACACACACACCCCCACTCTTTTTCTCTCACTATATCCCCTCTAGTAAAGTAAATTAATCTAAGTCCACGTTTTGCTAACGAGATATATTTAAAGGCAAAAGGAAGAGGGACAATGCACTCTTTCCTGTCCTATTATTACTATTCGTTTCAATAAATATTCCTTAATATCAGATAAACAAAAATGAGAATACACATCTATGCAAGCACACAAAAATATTACAATGGACATAAAAAGACCACAAAGATAACAATGTCCGTAATGAGCATAAAATATTCCGAAACTATGGTGACATCTTGCATGAGAAAGAGGGTTATGAAGATAGAAATAAAGACTTATAAATTGAACGAGAATGACAAGTGTAACAAGAAGTAGATGACATTCATTGGCGCAGAAGATAAAAGCAACACCTCACTTCTTCTTTGATCAAAATGGAAGTAAAAATGTTCTAGCGTGACACACCCGACACACACACACATACACACGCACACACACATACCCCATACGCACACACCCCACGCACACACACAACACACACACAAAAAACATGTTCTAGCATGACACACAAACCCCACACACACACACACACACACACGCCACACACATACACACACACACACACCCACGCACACACACACCCCATACGCACAAACCCCCCCCCCCCAACACACACACACACACACCGACTCTTTTTCTCTCACTGTATCCCTTCTAGTAAAGTAAATCAATCTAAGTCAACGTTTTGCTAACGAGATATATTGATAGGAAAAAGGAAGAGGGACAATGCACTCTTTCCTGTCCTATTATTGCTCTTCGTTTCAATAAATATTCCTTAATATCAGATAAACAAAAATGAGAATACACATCTATTCAAGCACACAAAAATATTACAAAGGACATAAAAAGACCACAAAGATAACAATATCCGTAATGAGCATAAAATATTGCGAAACTATGGTGACATCCTGCATGAGAACGAGGGTTGTGAAGATAGAAATAAAGACTTATAAATTGAACGAGAATAACAAGTGTAACAAGAAGTAGATGACATTCATTGGCGCAGAAGATAAAAGCAACACCTCACTTCTTCTATGATCAAAATGGAAGTAAAAATGTTCTAGCGTGACACACCCGACACACACACATACACACGCACACACACATACCCCATACGCACACACCCCACGCACGCACGCACACACACATACCCCAAACGCACACACCCCACACACACACACAACACGCACACACAAAAAACACATTCTAGCATGACACACAAACCCGACATACACACACACACACACACACACACACACACCCACACCCACGCACACACACACACCCCACACATACACACCCCCTATACGCACAACCCCCCCAACACAACACACACACCCACGCACAACACATACCCCATACGCACACACCCCACACACACACAAAAAACATGTTCTAGCATGACACACAAACCCCCCCCCCCCCTACACACACACCTCACATGCACACACCCACGCACAACACATACCCCATACGCACACACCCCACACACACACACAAAAAACAAGTTCTAGCATGACACACAAATCCCACACATACACACACACACACCCCACACACACCCCATGCACACACACACGCCACACACACACACACACACACCCACGCACACACACACCCCGTATGCACAACCCCCCAACACAACACACACACCCACGCACACACACATACCCCATACACACACACCCCACGCACGGACACACACACACACACACACACACACACCCACGCATACACACATACCCCATACGAACACACCCCACACACACACACA